>NW_028186195.1:1211067-1221059 GCF_003343005.1 Rhea americana
CCCGGCGGCGAGTTCGCCGCGCTTTCCTTCCCTGCGACGGATCCCCCCTTCCCGTGGGCTGCGGAGGGGATGCGCGGCGTGTTACGGGAGCCCGGCAAGGCCTTGGCTCCTCTCTGTGGCATCGGCTGTAAGCGGTGCACGTGAAGGTGGAGCTGGGTTTGCACGTGTGAGGGGTTTCTAGTTAAACAAAAAGTGTTTTGTTTTTATGACTAAGTAGTTGGGAAGCTGTGCTGGGAGTTCCACCATCAAAGCCGTGCCTGAGCAATAAAGGCTGGATTATTTTAATTTACGAAGGAGTTACAGCCTTTGAAGCTGAATATAATGCAACCAGTGGCTTCCTCTCCTGTAACACACGCCTCGTGTGTTGTGCAGGCTGGGAGATGAGAAGCCGTCGGTCCTGTGGGCAGTTAGCTGGGGGTGAGTGCATGGATTTCCTTTGAACAGGGTACATGTAAATGCATCACAGCAGAAAATGCAAACTTGGCCGAATAAAAGAAACCTCCTTAATAACAGAGACTTCACTTTTAGAGGCTCTGAGCAACCACAGCGCTCTCTAGCTTCCAGGGTGCGGGTTCTGGGAAGCACTGAGAACAGAGCTCACTCTTGTTCAGAGACCAAAGAGTGGGTTTAGGAGACTAGCCRTAGGGATCTGACTTGTAGTTTGGCTTTAAGCCCTGGCCTTGCAAGCATTTAAATCAGTGAAGTCCGGAAAAATTAGTTATCCACAAACTGTTGAAGCTTCTGCAGCACGGAGGCCGTTGGTGTAAACAAATCCAAGACCTAGTAAACAAATCAAGTTTTCAATGTAAATAGGAGTATTCAAAATTTCTTAACAGAAGCATACTCTGTGCTGGTACAGAACTTGGAATTTCAGCTCCTCTTTTGCAGAGATTCAGTGCCCCACACTTCTTCCTGTTGTTCCAGCTGTAGTTTGGTGGRCTCTCTAGTCACCAAGCATGAGCCAGGTAACTTTATTTGGAGTGGAAGTGGTTATCCCCCACTGTAAACTGCTTGGCTTAGGGATGACTTTTGCAGCAAGCCTGTTCCWGTATCACAGCAAAAATTGTATGGATGCTGCTTTCAATTTTCCAATGCAAACCCCACAGCTTTTGTGTGGGAGTAGAAAGAAAGGCTTTATCTAATGACCTGCTGAGTTTTCCATTTGTTTTATTGAACAAGAACTGGGGTGAGGGAGAAGCTCTGCTCAGCAAAAACCCCGTGCCTGCGCAGTACAGGGAGAGACTTGGGTCTGCCCTGACTTAACGTAACGCTGCGCCCATCCGCAGCGGTGCGGAGCTGGGGTCTTGCGCGGGACCTCGGGATGTGTCAGTGCTCCCCGAGCATCGGGAGCGTGTGGGGCGCAACGGGACAAGCCCCGACGTGCCTTTGAACCCCAGCTGGGCTAAACGAGGCCGGGAGAGCCTTCCCCAGCGGAGGGCCAAGCGAGCGGGTCCTGGGCCGGCTGGGCAAAGCCGCGCGCGCACCTTGCCGTTTCCCAGGGGCCGCGGGGAGCTCCCGCGCTGACTTGAAGCCTGCCTGGGTGTTTGTACCTCGCCTTGCGGAAGGACGGTTTAGGCCAGCTCGGATCTGCCAAGGAGCCACGTGGGAGGGAGGAGGAGGTGCCAACCTACAGCCCCGGCAGGTCAAGCTGCACCTCTGCTGGTCGGGCTTGCGAGGGGCATTTCTGTGTTTTGCCTGAAAAAAAACCCACGTGGCTGCAAAATAAGCACCTTTCTGAGTACCGCTCTTGGGCTGGGAAGGGCCCAGCAGGTCAGTGTGTGTCTGTAGATACTTTCGTAGGTGTCCTGGGAGCTCTCTGTCTTTTCTTGGCTAAATAGTGGTTCCAGCATACTGCTCTCGAGACTTCTGGTTTCGAGTGCAAAACTGGCCCTGAGTAGATTGAAAGTGGGTTCTTTGGTTTGGTTTTGGTGCCTAGCAGGCCTGTATCTTAGCGCTGGTAAAAATAAGTTTGATCTGCTCCTTTTCAAGCAAAAATAAGAATGTCTTTGTCAGACAAAAGGGTTTTCACTAATCAAAACCGCAGCAAAGCTAACTCGCTGACTCGGTAAACTCTGTGTGTGGTGGAGGAGGGGGGAGAAGGTCGTTTTCTGGGCAGGTTGGGGGTATGGGCGAGCTGGGTTCGAGGTGGCACCTGCCCTGCCTCGCTCAGACTCACTGCGCKGGGGCTGGTCCTAGCAGGACCTTGTCCTGCCCCTCTGACTCAGAAAGGACACTTTTCCTGGCGCTGCGCTTGCTTTTTGGCATTTCTGATGGGAACTCATGAATTCTTTAGAGCCTATTTAGCAAGAACGAGCCTTGCTAAGCTGGTGACTCTAAAATTAGCCTCGCCAGCTGTGTGGCGGCTGGCGGGAACACGTTAGTCCAGCTCTTCCCTGCTTCCTTCGGTACAGGGCTGTAAGTTACAGCTTCTCTTCCACCTCCAGTTTTGCCCTACTGCTAATGCTGGTTTGCTGGCCCATCCCTCTGTAGCCGTGCAAGCTCTCGCCAGCGCAGCTGAGCCAGCTGTGCCAGTGTGGAGCAGTGATTTAAAATGCTGATGAGTATCTTACACACAGCTGTTGCCAGCTGTGGGGAATTTGCTCCTGGAGCACGGAGCAGTCCTCAGCGAGCAACCTGCGGTGTCGGGAGCGAGTTCCCGTCCTCGGGACGGGGCTGGCCGGAGYGGGGCTCCGAGGGCAGAGCCCCTGCACAGCGGCTCGGGGGCAGAAAGGTTTCGCCACGGTGCTGCGCCGGGCGTCTGAATGCTGTTTCAAAAGTCTCCTGCAAGCAGATATCAGAGAAAAGGTATTAAACTGCCTCAGTGCAGAGCCTGCCTCCTAGGCACTGCTTTCCAGGGTCACGGAGCCCGGGGGCCCCTCGCCAGGACACCGCTGCGCTGCCCCTRCGATGGGGTTACAACCGGGTTTGGGGCGGTTCCTCTCCTCCCTGCTCCGGTGGCACGGGGGCCGACAGCTGGTGCTTTTCAGCAGATTCTTGCAGTAGCTCTTAGTCCTCAGATGCTCTTAGGAAGCTTTATTGTTTTTATCCAGGCTCCTACGCATTTGTCCCATTATTGTTACCACGATCCACTACTCTCTTTTTGGCTGACTTCAAATGAGCCTTCCTGTATCCGTCAACAGCTGCTGCGCRGCCGTGTCCCATGGGAGGCCACCATGGATACGATCATTATCTCACTTAGTTGTTCAGTGTTTTTTTTTTTTTTTTAACAGTTGATTTAATTTATATATATATATATTGTGAGCATTTCTCAGTCATTTCCAGCAGGGAAATGGGAAAAAAACCCACAACTTTTCCTGCACCTGGTAGACTTGAGAGCAGGAAGCTGGAAGAGCAGGAGGAATGCAGGGAATTTGGACGCTACAAACAGATACTCCCTTGCTTGGTCTTCTAGCACATTGTAGACACTGTTACTGGACCAGAGGTTTTCTCCTCGTCTGCAACGGGGAGGAAACCAGGCAGACGAAACCTCGGGCTTTCACAGCYTGTGCAGAGTTTGGCCCTGCCATCCATTCGCTTTCTGCCTCTGGTGGTGGAAAGCAAACTTCATCCTCTGATGCGAGGCAGGAAGAGGATTTTAAYGGGCTGTAATTAAAACCATAAGTGTTTCTTTAGGAGCTTTTTAATGAGATTCTGCAGAGCAGGAACAGAGGGTGCTGGAGCAGGAAGGGTGAGGGCAGATGCTCTCCAGAGCACAGATGGGATCTCCCTTCGGAGGCTGCTCTCCTTGAAGTCCTGTGTGAGCGAGATCTAACGTGAGATCCAAGCTTCTGGTTTTGTGGGGTCAGCATGATTCTGAGACCCCAAAAAACGTGCTTTTTTTGTGCTAGAATTTGACACTGCAGCAACTCCCAGAAGAGGCAGTTTGCCGTGGGTTTGGTGTTTTCCCTTGTGTTTTTGCTTCTTTGCTAGGTGTGAACCTTTCTCATCTTTTCTTGCTGTTCCTGGGTTTTTTGTAACACCCTCCTCCATATTCCACCAGTGTCAGACTCAGAGGGGAAGGCAGCAGCCGAGGCAGCAGCTTGTGTCGGGCGGCTGCCAGAGGCCGCATCTTTGCTCCAGGGGGGGATTTGCTGGGAGGGCTGCGGCGCTCCAGCGCTGGGACGYGCGGACCCATCGCTTCTCCTGGAGCTGAGAAGGACCCGGTCACTTGCTGCTCCTGTGAAGCAGTGACAAGCTGTTCTCATTTTTCAAGCTTTCCCCCGCCCCCATCTTTGCATAAATCCCCTTTTGACTTCTCTGTGCTCCGATGGAGCTGAGTGCTTGGGGCCGCCTCTTCTTCGGGTGCCTGGATTCGGCCTGGGAACGTTTGTGCTGCTGCAGGATGGTTTAGCCGTTGCGGTAACGCAGCAGTGGCTGGTGTCAGCGCTGGTGCTGTCTTGCTCTAAGGGGCTGCTGCTGCTCCTGGAGAGATCTTCAATTTACAGGCCACAGGATGATGTCTTGGTTGTATGTTTTCTGCCCGCTTTGCAGGCTCCAGAGGGGGCTTAGTAATCAGCCCGGGTTCTCTCTCTGCTTTCACAGTAAATCTGCAGCCACTCTGGGTGGCAATTCGCTGGGCAATGCAGGGGATGGAGCAGGCAGGCTTGCTCCCGGGGGCCGCGGCGGCTCCGGGGATGGGGCTCGGGCACGGAGCGGCTGCTCCGTGGAGGCTGCCATCGGCTGGGGCTGCTGCCGCAGGAAATCAGAGCAGGGGTTTAGCGTTTGCAGCCCCTCTGTGCGACCCGCGGAGCTGCCTGCGGGGTCTCCAGAGGCTAACGAGAGCCTGCGGAGCACGCTAACGAGCTGCCCTTGTGCAGCCCTGGGTCCTGGGCTCAGAGGGACACAGCTTGTGCTGGCCCAAGGCTCTGGCACTTGTCAGCCCACGTCGCTGTCTCTGTGCTCCACACCGAATACAGAGGGTTATCTTGGATATTTGTATGGCGTCACAGAGGGTGAGTCTTAATCTTCTTCCATTCTTCCCCTCTTTTTCCCCTCTTTCATTCTAAATACTGATTTTTCTCTCTCTTCCCCCTGCAAAGGGTGCTTCTGCAGTCTGGGGCTGGTTTATACCAATAAATCGTGCGCGATGCCTCCCATCACTTTCCAGGACCTGCCGCTGAACATCTACATGGTCATTTTTGGCACTGGCATCTTCGTCTTTGTGCTCAGCCTCATCTTCTGCTGCTATTTCATCAGGTGAGCTGGGGCCTGCTTGGGAAGGTGGCTCCGTGCCATGGGGATGCGCGTGGCCTGGGGACGTCGCTCTCCGGCCAGCTGGCTGAGATTTGGCTRGAAGAAAACAAGACTCGTACCGAGCGAGGTGACAGCCCACGGTGCCAGTACTCACAGCCTGGAGAGAGGATGCTGATTCCCTTCCTGGTGCCTTGGGCAGGTTGGTGGTTCGGGTGAGATGTCCTTGCCAGAAGTCCTGGTCCCACTGGTGGCATGGAGGCGCCTTTGGGCGGTCCCAGCGGGCTGCACCCAGGGACACCGGTGGCAGAGTGGCCCCGGGCACAGCACCGGGCACACAGGGAGCTCTGAGCACCACACAGACGGCACCAAGGGACCAGAGGCTGTTTCTAGCTGCCACTAGCAGTCTCCCCAAGGCCTCTTGTCACCTCCACCTAGATCTTGGTAAYGATTATTTTTATTAAGCGAATTACAACCTTTTAATCTCCCTCTGTGTTGCTAAGTCCTGTTGSCCCCCCTTGAGCCACGTGGGGCTTGCGGGGTGACCCTTGCCGGCGCCGCGGCGGTGCGAGGCGTGCCGGTGCTGGGCGGCACTCCGCCAGCGGCTCAGAACGGTTACGTGGCGGACCTGCGGCGCTGTGTTCCTCCGCGCCGTTAAATGCCAAGGGCTGGCACTGAGCAGCAGTTTCCATTTTACCTTCAACGAGTTTTTGCTGCCTGGTCCCCGTTGGAGCTGCTGGACACAGCATCGGCACTGACCTGTGATGGGGACCGAGTAGCATCCCCGTCCCCTAGCGCTCCCCGGGGCGTCTGCGGTGCCGGGGCTGCAGCTGCCCCCGGCGCACCGATAGCACCCACGGTACTGCCTGGGACGCCAGGCCCCCCCCCAGCCCTTGCTGGTGCCTCCTTGTTTCCCCCAAAGCACGGGGAAGGGTTCGCCAGGAGCATCCACGCCGCTGCCCCAAGGAGGGGGCTCAGGCGCTCCGGGCAGGAGCCCCAGAGCYGCGCGGCCATGCCGGAGCAGGGCAGGAAGCGGCAGGAAGGGGCTCCCGTTCTCCCGGCGGCTTTGTGTGGGCAGGCGCCGGGGCTGTGCTGCGCTGGAGAGGATGTGTCTTTGCATCGCGCTCCCCCTGCACAGAGGGCTATTTTTAAACTCGGAGTTGAGGCAGCAGCTGGCTTTTCCTGCGGGGCCCGAGGAGCTCAGCCCTTCGCTCCGGGACACCGCAGCTCTGCCATTGCCCCGTGCGCGTCTGCAAAGGGCTTTTGCAGGCAGCAGGGAGCGAAACAGGCCTGACCCTGRGGACCTTCTGGGGCCAGCAAGAGCYCGTGCTGCACCACAGCTCCTGCACCCGTGCTGTCCCCTGCTGCGGTCCCGGGCCAGCCCTTGGGTTATACTGACATAAACTGCTGCAGCAGCTCTGTAAAACAAACRGAAAGGCACCTCCTAGCCAAGAGGCGTTTTTGGGAAGTCCCGGCACACGTCCAAGTGGAAGCGCATTGCGCCCCAGCAGCAGAAGCGAAGRCCCGTGGGCAGCATCCTTCCCGCAGCGTTAGCGTCTTGGTGGATTTTCCTGCAGGACGCTTTTCCCCAGCGCCCTCGGCTCGGCTCCAGGCTGTGGCGGCTGGCTGGGAGCTGCCGGCCGGCGGGCGCTGGAAACACGGCGCTCCCTGGACCCCTACGGGCGTCCCAAGCGAAACGATGGGGGCTGCGGCCGGGGAGCTTCTCGGCCGCTGGTTCCCGCGGGGCGCTGCGCGGCGCGGCGGGCGCCCGCCGGGGCCGTAGCAGCCCCAGGCAGAGCCACGGCCGGGGCGCCGGTGTGTGTTGGCTCTGCGGCGTGAATCTGTCTGGCTTGGCTGTCCAGAAGCGACTGTTACCAACGCAGCAGCTCCCCGGAGGACCCGCTGGACCTCACCACGTGCTTTTTCTCTCCCTCACTAGCAAACTACGGCATCAGGCTCAGAGCGAAAGATTCGGATACAAGGAGGTAAAGTTTACGGTTGGCTCCTGAACACGTCYGCTGGGATTCAAGGCTGAGCTGGGGGCTCTCAGGAGGCYCRGCCAGGGCCAGGGCTGGCAGCAGCGGGGCAGGGGCTGCTCCCCGCGGGGCTGAGGCTGCCGCTGGGGTGCTGAGGGCACGCGGGACCCCCTGGGCTGCAGGTCTGGGCTTGTGTTAAGCACTCACTCAATTAAAACAGCCGCCGGGACTGCTCTGGCCGCGCTGGGTTTCAGCGTGCCGCCTCCTTTTCCTGCGCAGGTGGTGTTGAAAGCTGACGCCAGGAAGCTGAACATGCACGGGGTGAGCGGGGCAGCTCGTGGCGTCCAGAGCCGCCGGGGCGCTCGGGCTTGCGGGGGCGGCTGCCGGGGGGCGACCTCTCTGCCGCCTCACAGGGACGGGCACAGCTCACGAGCAGAGCGAGGCCAGGCCGGCGCGCGGGATGGGGAACGTGGCCAAGCGGGGGGGGGGGGGGGGGGGCACCCTTCCTGCAGGCGGTTTGGGAACTGGGTCGAACGCCCACCTGGAGACACCCTGGAGCGGGGCTGGGAGCAACGCGGGAGGGCGGCGCGTGGGTGCTGCGTGCCGGCGGCAGCCCCCCTCACTGCCGTGGCGTCGCCTCCGCAGCAGACCTGTGCTGTGTGCCTGGAGGACTTCAGAGCGCGAGAGGAGCTGGGCGTGCTGCCGTGCCAGCACGCCTTCCACCGAAAGTGAGTGCGGCCGGGGGGGGAGCCGGGGGGGGCTGCTCGGCGCCCTCCAGCCTTCCCTACCTCCGCCCTTGCCCGCTGCAGGTGCCTGGTGAAGTGGCTGGAGGTTCGCTGCGTCTGCCCCATGTGCAACAAGGCCGTGGCGGGCGGCGCGGAGCCCCGCGCGGGCGGCGGGACCCTCCTGGACGAGCTGGTGTGAGGGTCTGCGCAGGACCACGAGGGGCTCTCCGGGCCCGGCCACCCGCGAASGGCTCAGCAGCCCCGGGAGCTGAGCTGCCCTGCAGCCCCGAGGGCAGCCGGGAGTCAGCAGTTCGTCTCTAAGGTGCAGTYTGGGTTCGTTTAGGTGGGATTTTTAACTCGGAGCTGGTTGTTTGGTTGGTTTTTCTTTTTCTTTTGTTCTTTTTCTTTTTTTTTCCTTCTCAAGATGTCTCTGGGCTCCCCCCCGGGGCGGCTCCGGGCAAGGGAACTGCTCCAGAGCTCCGGGTTTGTGCGGAAAGCAGAGCCGCGCCGTGGAGGCGGGGGGCGGCGCTGGGCCGCGGGCTCGTCCCCCGCGCTGCCCGGCTCCCTCCCGCTGCCCTGCACTGTACATAGTATTTTTGTATGTAATCTTCTCCAGACGTTCTCAGGCTTCCTACACACCCGGAAGGGTGGAGGATGGACAGTTTTATGTAAAAAAATAATTAAATGGAAGATTTCTCAGCCAGTTTCAGCTGTGAATGCTTATGGGGGGAGGGTTGGGGGGGCCTGGCAGTGTTTTGGGGGAGCACCAAAAAATACATTGTTGCTTCTTATGGAAAAACAAGAGGCGCAGGAGGCAGCTGAGCCCAGTCCGCATCCACCCCTGCACTGGCTCGTCGCGGCGCACCGCTGCGCAGGGTGATGCKGTGACAAGTCGCCCTCCCCGCGTCACCAGCGGCCAGCGCAGGAAGGCTGTTGTGCTGGCAGCGTAAGGGCAGCCAGAAATGTGCGAGACGAAGCCTGGTACCACCTCGCCTGGCACAGAGGAATGCTTTTCTTTAGCACAGCACCAAGCATTATTTTGCAGGCAAAAGCCACTTAACAGACCACGCCGGTTAAGGGCTGAAGCGTTTCTTTAGGTGCAAGGCCCCAAGTCTCAGCCCCCGGGGGGAGCCAGTACTCGTCCGCATGAGCACGGGGAGCCCAGCACGGCCCCGGCGGTGCTTCATGCTGACCGTGGGGGTGCAAGGGGTTGGGGGGGACCTRCCAGGGCTGAACCTTGCTGCGCTTCTGGGGAGCGAAAGCTGGGCTGCCCCAGGGGCCGTGACGCTGTCGCGGCAGGCCGGGAACAGCCGCTTCGCAGCCGGATGTGGCCCGTGAGTTTCCAAAGCGCCTGAAATAGCCCCGAACGGGAAGCGGCGCAGAAGTTAGCGGCAGGATGGGAACAGCGCCGGGGGGGGGCGCAGGGCCGCGCCGGGCTGCGCGCGCTGCCCCCGTCCCCGCCCCCCCCCTACTCTTCGCGCGGGAAACGCTGCTGCCGCCCTCTCCTCATTCAGTTATTTCCCCTTTTCCCAGGAACATGACGCCACCGCGACGTCATAGTGACAACGCCGCGCGCGCGCTCCCCCGGCCGCTCAGATGGGATTGTGCCCCGTCGTAACCAGGTCGGCACATCTCACGCATGCGCGTGACGCTCCCATTCATCATTTACAATGAACCGGAAGGATCGGGGAATACGTCCCACGCGCCCCCCGCCCCGCCGCGCCCCCCGCCCCGAGGTCACGGCGAGCCGGGAACCTACCGCGGCCCCCGCCCCGCTGCCTCCCGCGCCTCCTCCCCCGCGCGCTCCCCGCTCCTCCGCCCGCTCGGGGGCTCGCAGCGCCCCTCTGCCCCCCTCAAACTGGCCCKCGGGGGCGGTGGCTCAGCCCATATTAAATATGCTAATTTATGCACTGGAGAGCCACGCCCCCTCCCCGCCGCCTTTACGGCGGTGTTTGCGACAGTGTCGCGGGTGCGGTGTGGTTTGCGGCACTGGTGCCCGTTAGGAGCGGCGGCGGTGGCGGCCGCCGGTCCCCCCGCCCGGGCCCTGGAGCGCGGCAGGCTGTCGCAGGCCGAGGGGCAGCGGGCCGGGGCCGGGGCTGAT
>NW_028186195.1:1221312-1225800 GCF_003343005.1 Rhea americana
GACGCCGGGGACCTGCCCGAGAGGGCGGCGGCCGCGGGCTCCGCGCTGCTGCTCTTCCTGGCCGAGCTGCGGGAGGGGCAGGAGGCCCGGGGGGGCCCCGCGGCGGGGACGCTCCTGCGTGGCCTGCTGGCGCCCGTCTACGTCTTTGCGGCAACCCACGCTGCAGAGAGGCCCTGGACGAGCCCGAAGTCACGGTCGGTGGTGCAGGAGCTGCTGGYGGAGCTGCTTCGGGCTACGGACTGCGAGTCGGTGGCTGAGTTCCTCCGYGGGAAGAGTGAAGACGAGGAAGGAAGGTTCGCTGCAGTGATGGGGCTCCTGAAGCAGGATTTGACCAAGTGAGTAGGACAGGGTGGCACGTTTCCACTCGGAAATACCCGCACTCCTTCAGGTTTTAGATGGGGCAGGTCATGAGGAGCATAGTGCTGCCTCGYGGGAAGCTCTGTGTTAGCTGGTTGCAGCAGCAGCAGAGGCTGCCGGCTGCCTCTCTGACCTGGTCCAGCACACSTCTCTGAGGTAGCAGGGAGCTTTCTGAAGCCTTCCTGGAGTAACTGTGGGTGCGGTGGCCCCTGCTGTGCAGGTGTTTGAAACCTTGTGGCTGCCTCCATGGGGAGCTCTGCAGAACATCAGCTAGATTCCTAAGGAAGCAAAAATGATTGTCAGCTGCGTCTCTGTCTCTGTTGCGAGTCCAACAACCAATTAAGCCCTAGCTGATGGCAGGGGCGGCGGGGGGGAGTCTTCAAAGATGATTACATTTACATAAGTTTGCTGAAAAGAGATAACGGGGTAGAGGAAAAGCCTGAGCCTTTCTGCAGGGGGAATGTGGCTCTGTGAGTTCACATGCTGAAAGATACAGGATCAAGAACGTGGTGGGCGGGGAGACTTTAAATACCTCAGTTTTGGAGGGGGGGAAAAAAAGAAAAATGAATCGGAGTTTGTTGCCAGCTGAGAGGCCCAAATCTACGGGAAATGAGCACTCGTTAGTTCCAGTTTTTACTGAGCTTGTGTTTGTATTTCCAGAGACTCTTGGAAGCGCAACCCTGCCACGAAGCACGTGTTCTCCTGGACACTGCTTCAGGTCACCCGGCCCTGGCTTAGCCATTACCTGGAGAGTGTTCTCCCACCGTCATTGCTCATCTCAGACGACTATCAGGAGGAAAATAAAATCCTGGGTGTGCGCTGCCTACATCATATCATTCTCAATGTGGTAAGGTATTTGAGAAATTAGATCCCAGGCTGATGGTCCTGAGAAGCAAGGAAGGATGGGTTGGAGGCCTGCTATGATTCCTAACTTCTATTCCTGGCTCTGCCTTTAACCAAATGATTTTGCTATATCCTCTGTACTGTCCCTGTGTATTTACATATTTGTATTTTTTGCATCAGTTATGCTAAGTGAGGAGTTGCTTTATGGTCTTTTGAACACAGMTGATTCGTACCTCAGCCTGAGAATGGTTTGCAGGGTAGGGTATTAAATGAGCAGCAGTGGAACTGCAGAACAGCAGCCAGGGAGGTGAGGGGAAGTGGGTGCTCCTATGCACTGCAGAGCTCAACTTGCATTTAATAAGGCAACTGGAAAACATCCTTGTCCACCTGCATATGAATCATAACCAAAGGATGCTGGTCCACACTATTTATAGAACTGCTGAGCGAGTCCTAAAGTGTGTTCAGTTCTGCCTGGGTTGCCTTTCTGGTTTTTGCTTATGACAGACCAGTCAGGAGGGACATACGCTGTCTTGTGACTGGGAACTGGGATARTAGCATGARTAGTCYARTGTTTAGCCTYCTGCTGAACCCTTCACCTGTCTGGSAGTGCACCTCAGAGACAACAAATACCTTCTTTTTCACCTTGTGTGAATACTTGCCTACTTGTAAAGAGTGTACATATGAGGTACAGAGCATTAGGAGACTGGACAGAGGACACGGATAAGACCACAGGAATAAACTGCAGCTCTTACAGCCTGCTCCCACTTTCCTGTAAGAAGTAAGCAATGCTTCTAAAGTACAGTATGAGAGAGGCTTATTATAAAATCTGATTTTTGGAAGGACTGTTCTCTTTGATTAGGTTAAGTGGGTGCTGAATGTGATGCATGGAAATAATGTTCTGTTGCTTTCTGTGTTGCAGCCAGCTGCTGATCTGTGCCAGTTCAACAGAGCTCAAGTAGTATACCATGCCCTTTACAACCATCTCTATTCGCGTGAGGCCCCTCTCATTGAGGTAGGACAGCAGAGATGAATTTGAACATGCCTTACAGTATTGTAGGTACATCCTGTGAGTGGCACAGCTCAAGGCATAGGGAAGCAGACCCTCTGCCTCCTTGCAGGAAGTCCTGGTCTGACTTAAGGTTATTACTAGCTGATGCTTGTTGTCAAGAGACAAAATAACGTGTTAGATTTCAGAAAAATCCCAAGGGAGAGGGAGTGTCTCTTGCTTCCTGTCCCCTTCCAGGTGGAGTGATGGGTAGCAGAAACAGTAAGATGTGTTGGGTGAACTGCAACAGCTGTGTGGGTGGGGAGGTTGGAAGCTGCTGGTGCTCTCTGGGAGGCTGCCTACATTCCCTGTGTCTCTGCTGAACCAGGTGGTACTGCTGTGCCTGCTGGACTTGCTGCCCATCCTGGAGAGAGCCCAGCGGCACCAGAAGGAGGCCCGGCCAACTGCCCGCTGGGATGAGGTCTTGCAGCTGGTTCTCACCCACATGGAGGCAGAGCATCGCCTTGCACTGCGGCGGGTGTACGCCAGGACCCTGCCAGCCTTTGTGCAGAGGTGGGAGCAGCCACTGTTGCCCTGCAGTGGCTCACTCGGGCCTTTGTGACTGGAGCCTTCCTCTTTGGTATGTACTGTCTTCCTCAGTGTGGGCTCCTCTGTGCTGACAGACTTGGCATCCAGATAGCCCGGCACCTGAAGAGGCTGGAGCGGGTTGTCCTGGGGTATCTGGAGGTCTGTGATGGCCCTGAGGAGGAAGCTCGGCTGGGAATACTGGAGACACTGCGATGTACCATAGAGCATGCCTGGCCCAGGTACCTTTCTGGGGTGAATGACGCTGTAAAAGCATGGCCTGAATGCTGTCACCCTTGCAGAGCCAAAGTTACTGCTGTCTGACAAAAAGTCCCTGAAATCCTGAGCGAGCGAGCCTCTGTCGTTGGGTAGAATCACTGGCACTACTGCTTTGCTTTGCTTTGAAAAACTTGGCCCAGAAGTTAAGCTAAGCTGAGTCCTTGTTTTGGTCTGATTTTTGCATGTTCTAACTTAGAAAACACAGATGTAGTTTTTCTCTGTGTGGCAAAATTGTGAAGTAAGCCTAGTTCTCAGCAGAGGRGGAGTGCTGCCTCGATGTTGACAGRCATTGTTGATACACTATGCTTAGGTTTCCTCTGGTTCAGGGCCCATGTCCTCCCTCTGGCGGGCATACTGAAAGAGGCAGCTTCCTTCCACCTCGCTGGTGAAGCAGTAGCTTGTCTCAGGAGAGCTACAGTCCTGCTAAACATATACATTGCAACTAACACTTCTGGAACTGTCTAGCAACTGCTAGTCAAGGCTGGGCTTTTGCCTGGCTTGCAAAGAGGATTAAGGAGCACTTGCCCTTTCCCTTTGCAGAATGCCATGTAGGCTCCCTGTGCTCCTCAAGGCCCTGCTGAAGATGATCTGGGATGTACATACCGACCAGGGTTCAACCCCAGAGCCGGTAAAAGGAGCCTTGCTGCAGGGAGCCACCGAGTGCCTCATCCTGCTGGATCRGTGCTCTGAGGGGCAAGTGAAGGTGAGCCTGGGACCCTGCACTACTGCTTAATCTCTGCTGTCTTTCCCTGTAAAAGGGAGGAGCAGTGTGGTGCACACAAGAGCCCACCTGCTTCTGCAGTCCAACATGTTTCCAAAGATTCAGTTCTAGCCAACATTTGTACTTTATATATAAAGTCACCTATCAACAGATACTATGTTTTATACCATTCTCCTCCAATAGAAAAGTGGGAGGAGGCAACACCATAAACTTGAGTATGCTAAGCAACTGAAAGCTGATGCCTTCCCTGTTTTAGGTACTCCTGGAAGGAGTGTACAGCAGCTGTGAGGAAGGCCGTGTGCGGGAGTGCATCAGGAAAGTGCAAGAGAACACGTGAGGCACGGCTGATCCAATGTTTGTCCTGCTTTTTGTACAGTAAAAAAATTTTTTTTATTTACTGTCTCTGTCTTCCCCTCTATTAGCCCCTTAGCTCCCCAGACAAGGTACAATTCTGTTTTCATTGCCACATCCAGGCTTTTCCAGCTTTAGAACAAAGCAATGGTGTCCCCAGTCCAGGTTTTTCCCTGAAGCACAGTTAGGGCTCACACTAGTGTAGGTGCAAAGAAGGTGGATAGTCTACTTCACTGAACTGCACTGAATGCAGGAGCTGCACATACTACAGTTTCTGAGGGGTGGGACAGAAATTCTTCTCATCTTGGAGAAAGAATATTAATCTCGAATGCTGAGAAGTGAAGGGATTTTTCTGAGGATTTTCTTC
>NW_028186195.1:1225850-1229377 GCF_003343005.1 Rhea americana
GCAAGTCCAGGAAGGAGTCAGGTGGTTTTTGTTTTAGTGGCTGGCTCTGTTTCTTCTTCATAYTCTATTTCAATGTAGGGTCGTTTTCTCCTGGCTGGTCCTTTCAGGGGAGTTTTMCCCTTGGATTTGGAGTGAGCGGCTTTATTTTCTCTTTCTTCCTCAGCAAAGGACTTATCTTCCTGCTCTTCCTCACTACTCGTCTCCAACTTATCCATGTCCTGAGTGTTTAAAAAAAATAATAATAATGCTTACAGTAATGTCAAAGCAGGCTGTGTAACTTCTCTACTTTCTACAAAATTGTGTATCCAATTCCACTTTTACAGTTCCCAGCTCCCAGCTGTCTAGCCAGCAGRCTTCAGGTGTAACAGATACATTACGCTCCAACTGTTTCATTAAACTTCACAAACCCAATGGCATTGGCTCTTGTCCCATCACCAGAGAGACCAGCCTGGTGGAGGTCATTTTTAAGCAGCTTATCCTTCCACTGCGCTTATAGCTAATGTGGTGCTTCACCTACCTCAAAATCACTGAGGTCGCTGTCATCTGCTTCCACAAACTCTCTCTTATCTGCRTCCTGTAAGAGATAGTCAGAAGCTAGTGAGTGCACACTGAACACAACACATTGTTAGTACCAACAAAGGAATTAGCGTCAAGGCCCTGGATTGCCCACGTGTATGGGACAATCTGGCACATAAAACTATTGTCTCCTATACAGTGAAAAGCAGGGAGAGATAGCCATGCTGCTGTCACCACAGGAATGACTCGTGCCAGCAGCCATCAAGATATGTTTGGTGTTCAGGCTTAGCATCAGCCCATCTGCAAAAACCAATATGCAGCAGCTATGTTCTGCAAATAATTAACATGAGCCTGTAACTGCCCTGAATGTTACTGGAAGCTTTAGTTTCATTGGTAGGTTGCAGACCTGCATGTAATGGAACCCAAGTAAGAAGAGATTTGTGGTAACTAACAGGAAAAATGAAGAGGCTGAAAGAACCTGGCTTCTTATTGAGGAGAGAGAATTACTGAGCGTAAACACTAACAGCTGTCCATGTGACCCTAGGAACGGACCAGGCAAGCAAGACAGTCTTTGTGCTTGACTGCACACCAGCTAACAGTGAACAAAAAARGGGGACAGGGACACAAGATCATTCACTTGCACACAAATGCTCTTCCTCAGTTCACCTTGCYTAATCTGTTCCTCTCAGCCAGGGCTTTGCACTTAGATTCATAGCACAAGGGTCAGGGAAGGATTAATTGTGGTACTTTGGCTGAAAACATTACCTCGTCTTCCTCCTCTTCCTTCTCCACATCAGAGTCACTCTCACTTTCTACATCCTGCTGTTGCAGAGCTTTGTCAAAAGCGTGAATGGGGAAGTTGTAAATGTCTCCATACTGAAAAGAAAAACATGGATTTTATTTAAGTCATACAAGATAAACCGCTGTTGGTAGTAGGATTATCTAAAGCCTATGGCCTGCATGGAGGCAGTATCRAACTAGGTTGAACTTGTGGTCCAGCCTCTTCCCTAATTCAGAAGTACACACTCTGGTGTAGAAAGTGAGGGGCTCAGACTTTAGGGGAAGGAAGTCCTCCAGCCTGTTATGCAGGAATACAAGGGCAGGATGCAATGGTCCCCTACCGCTCAGACACAGGTGGTGCTTCTTTCACACCAACACACATGCTCCTCCACAGAGGACCAGCAGGACAGGGCAGCAGGAGCAGTTTTCCTGCTGTGCTCTGAGGGCAGTGATCCTTACTGTATCCTGTTTCAATCTCTCCAGTAATTCCTTCTCGATGGCGTTATCCAGCTGAGCAGCAATCAGGGCTTTCTCCTAATAAAGCAAAGAGGAGCTGGGTCAGTTGTTTTAAAGACACATGGACCATCACACAARTTATATTGAAGAATCATATTACCTCTCTCCTTTTCTCTCGTCTTTCAATCTTTCTGCTTAAAGGAACAAGCTTCCTCCTACAAGGAGCAGGAGAGGCAAGTTAATGAATCYTTCAGCCTTGTGAGAGATACTGTGTAGCAGGTGAGCAAATGTTCATTCAGGACAACAACCAGCCTTTTGCAAGCAGCTCTATCATTGACTGCAACTAGTTTAAATGCATCTATATATGCTGAGTTAAACTGGTTTCAACTGGGTTCATTTCCAGGCCTGTCAAAGCTTTCATCCACCAGAAAAAATCGCTAGAACAAATAGTTGTAGCTGCGCAAGGGTCAGAAAAGTGTTGTATATACGGCTGGTGATCATGACTTAGTGGATGGGCAATGGCTTAGGAAGCCAAACTGACACAATCACTTCTGGTTRCACGCTTCTCCTGAAGGTCCCAGGAAGCAGAAGGGAGAAAAGCAAAGTAGCACCACTTACTGTCGCTTGAGTGTCAGCTTCCGGATGCGGATAAGGTACTGGGTGATCTTAGTAAATCGCTGCTTGCATTTATGCCGKATGAACCGTGGCCAGTAGATGAGATTCTCATCTATTTCTTCCAGTGCTTTCTCATAGTTCCTGCTCAGCAGGACCTGGGGGAAAGACGAAGAGGTTCAAGGTATGGAGCAGCAGAAATGCTCCTGCGTTTGGGGAGAGTCCTATCACTGCCTGCCCTCTACTGCCCGTCGACRCGTTATACTGAAGCACGCTTGGTTAATGGTCTTGCTCTCCTTAACTCACCCGCTCCCAAAGTCGCCTGGGAAAGGCTGCCCGCTCTATTGTCTTCATGTACAGGTAGCACCGACCTAAGGAAAAGAGGACCGTGAGCCCACTTGCTGCCCAGGAGAAACACTGAGCGTATTCTTGCAACTGGATGAGCACCAAGAGCCACCATGGCATGTGCCCTCCTGGTACTCCATGTTCTCSCCCTCCCCACCCAGCAGGTTTTTCATCACAAGCCAAAGGGACCTTGGCTCCAAGGGAACTACTGGCAGGTGCTGCCAGACTCTCACCTTTCTCCTCCCTGATGGTCGCATACTGGCTGTTTGCCAGCGGGCAGGAGGAACGGTTGCACAAGCCAGTCAGGTTATACTCATTGCGGCAAAAGTTCTGGGTTTTTGTCCTGGAAAGAAGAGATGTGAGATGAACTGCCAGGGCCAAAGCACTGCACTGCACACTGCACCTCCCAGCTGCCTAGCACACCTGAGCATGGTCAAGTCCTGCTCTGCGACTGTCATGCATCAGTCAGGGCAGCAGGGAGATGGGTGAAACCCCACGGGCTGATTCACGGGGAGCATGCAGGACCTCAGAGGTACTAAATTTGCCTCTCCAGACTCCTGCCCCTGCCTGCGGAGCCCTGCCACGATTCCTCTAACAGCCGCCGCTGGGGCCAATCTCTACCCGAGCCTCACCCCAGCCTGCTGCAGCCCCACGGCTCGGAGCCCGCGAGCCCCCGGGGGCAGCGCCCAACTCAGCCGACCCCCCCGAAAAACTCACTTTATCTTGTAGGAGCAGAACTGTTTGTTTCCGAGCGTGTCCCACACAACCTGCGAGGGCAAAGAGCGAGTGGCACACGCAGCCCGCCCGCCCGGCCCCCC
>NW_028186195.1:1229928-1244319 GCF_003343005.1 Rhea americana
CCGAGTGCATGGCGACGGCCCCGCGCCCTCAGCGCGCCGCCATGGCCGGAAGGGGCGCGGCGCGGCGGCGGCGCTCGCGAGAGCGGGGCGGCGTCTCGCGAGAGCGGGGCGGGGTCTCGCGAGAGCGGGGCGGGGCGGGGCGGGCGCGGAGGTGGGCGGGTGCCAAGATGGCGGCGGGCGGCAAGATGGCGGCGGGCGCGGGGCGGTGGCGTCGCGCTGTCGGTGACGCGGCTTCCCCGCAGGATCCCGCCCTTTCCCCGCCTCGCAGGGGTTAAAACCTTTACAAAAGGGCGCGCCCGCCGCTGCGGTCACGACCGCGTTGGTCCGAGCTGTGCGCCTTTCTCGTGACAGGGTGCGGGAAGCACCCCAGGGCCTTGGCGCTGCTTGCTCCCTGTCACCCCCTCGGCTTGTCCCGCCTAAAAGGCGACGCGGGGCCGTGGAGCGCCGCTGCSCCCGGGCGAGGCCGGCGGGGCCGGGGGCAGGCCCGGCAGAGCGCGCCGGAAGGATGGGGGAGCAGTGGTGGGAACGGGGCCCGCTCTGGAGCCGGCGCCGAGCTCCAGAACAGCGCCAGGGAAGGAAGCGGAAGCGCGTTCGAAAGAGGCCAYGACGCGGGTGTCCGCGAGGCTCGCCGCGTTCCTGGCCTCGGCGGGCCCCTTTCTCAGCCCACCTGCGGGGCGGCTGCCTCCGCGGCCTGTCGCCCCTGGGGTGTGATGCCAGCTCAGCAAGGAGAGCGGTGACAGAGGCTAGGAGGACAGCTGATGTGAGCAGCTCACTGTGTGGACCGATTCTTTTCGGTGTTGCCTTGAGCGGACAGACAAAGCCCGGTCCCAAAGAAGATCCCTTCCTCTGCAGCTGCTGAGATGCCCCCTTGTCTCCCTCCATCTCCTGAAGCTGCGCAGCTTGTGATACCACTTTATAATGCTGTTAATGCAGTCAGAAGTTAGGTTAGTGCTTTCAGCAGGRTTAGTAAAAACTTTGATTCATTTGATTCAAAAGTTGTGACCTAATCCTTCCCTCAGATTAGGGGAATTCCATCAATATCATTCGTACTGCAACTAATTTATTAATTACAGAGTCTTGACTGCCAATGCTAGCAGAAGGAACCTGACTTGCATTCCTGATCTGAAGAAAGAACTGCCGGGTGAGACACCCAGTGGATGGTTGGCTGGCAAGGAGCCCACCTGGTAGGAATCAAAGGCTTTTCTGCTTTCATATTAGTCACAAGGGGTGAGTTTCCAAAGCAACCAGCCACGAGGCATGTAGGCAAGCTGAGAGTTAATATTTAACTGGGAGAGGCAGTGTGAAGATGTGAATAGRTTCCCACATAACATGGTTCAGTTTTTTCCTTCCATTATAGAAGGCAAACACAGTTTTCCTTTTTATTCTTGGCAAAAACAGGGAAACAGGTGGAAGATAAAAATAACCAGTTTTTAAGAACAGGATTATCATTAGTCATTTCCAGTCAGCCTAAGAAATACAATTGTCTTGTATATGCAAGGTGAGGTGGTGCCATCATGAGTGTGGGGTTGCCTGACAATAGCCATTTGCTGCCTATGACCTTTGGTAATGAGTCATAAGGTACCATATCTTGTTTAATTGGTATTATCCTCCTATTATCATGCTGGCAAGAACATTTGCATTGTTCTTTTAGGGCTCCAGACTAGTGAACTATTTTTTCTGGCAAGTGAAATGACTGGGCATTACGTAACTGCTCATTTAAAACAGAAATGAACATTTACGTATTGCCAGTGCTGGAATCACAGAAGTTCCAAGTTTGAGGTTTCAGTGGAAAAATGAGATCATGGGAGTTTCTCTGATACTTGCATAATTAATTTGGTAACTTCTATTATTTGACTCTCTCTTTTTACATTACTGCGATAGTTTTAAATGTTTTTATTTTTAATAAGCAGTGTAAATAGTGCAGCTGCTCTCTTTCTAAACGTGATCACTTAATTGCAAAAYAGCAGTTAAACCCATCTCTGGTACTTTTCATTGCGGTAGACTGGAATCACAAAGACTCTGTTATCCTGTCTCAGTTGAGAAGTGGTGATTTTTAATAATTTGCTATTAGTCACGTATCACCGGTGGTCTAATTGGCTTCATTGGCCATGTCTGTGTCTAAGGGTCTAAAACTGGTTTCAGCCTTATTTCTACCTGGGTTTTTTTAGAATACCACAAAGAAAATGAATTAACTTACTGAGTGATAGAAGAGACACTCAAAGATAAATAGCTTGCAAATAGCACAACACACAAAGCTATACCRAGATAATGGTAGATTATTTCTTTTTAAACAAACTTCAGGTGAGCCTGGAGCGCATTAATAATATAATGATATCTTTATTGGCAGACTGGCAGTGACAGAGATGGATGATGCCCTGTTGTTACAGCCAGATTTCATGCTGGGGATTAGCAGAGTTACAGAGAAATAATTCTTCCAAAGTTGCTGCTGCTGACTTCATATTAGTTTTCTCCATTTCTTTTCTTTTAAAAGCAGTATGAGCTTTAAAGACATTAACAAATGCCACATAAATTGTCTGGAATAGATGTTGATATTATTTCTTATAACATAGGTTGGCTGTGCTCAGGAAAATACTCTCCTGTAGGACAGGATGATACGATTTTCCTGTCTTTGTAACCTTTTAACAGGTGAGAAATGATGAGGTTGAGTGAGTTGCCTAGAGGTCACACAGCAAATGAGTGGCATAGCTAAACATATGGAGCCCCCAAATCCTGTTTCTTTATTCCTTAATGTGGATTGCATGGCCGAGAGAACAAGTGAATGATACAGCCGGGATTCCTATGTCCACCTGGTGTCCACAAGCTGTGTGAGAGGCTAGGTTGTTATTCTTGAGTGCTAATATGTCCATGGCTCTGTAAACATAATGTAGCTTCAAAACTGGACATGTATCTTTGCACTTGCTATTCTGCATTTTCTACCTCCACATCGCTGTCATCTGTGAGAGGGAAGTCTCTCAGTGATTTCTGTGTGGTGTAGCTTTTGGTTTGCATGGGGCATTCCTGGCTTAAAATTGCCTATATAAAGGAGAGAAAAAATATGCTGTAGTAAAAATGGTAGTTAATTTTAATAACTCATGTGAATATTACAACTCTGAGAGGAATCTAAAGCAGTCAACAATTTTTGCCCAGGGAATACAACCTATGAGTTGGACCATAGCTCCAACTCTTCTGTTTTATATTGTCTAAATTTTTGTCCCCCCTTGTAAAGGACAGAGTAGAGCTCAAAATGGAAAATACAATCCCAGGCAAATTCATAGTTATACAAAAAAAATCTCTGGATTGTCAAGACCCTACACTTTAAGTATAAACTCACAATCTTTTCCTCTTTAGCAGGAGGGCTGCGCAGATACCAACAAAGAGGAGCATAAGCAATGTTGATAACTCCTATGATGACCATCAGCCAAGGAAATCCAATAGCTTGTACAATTGCACCTCCTGTGGATGGACCTGCACATTTAAAAATTAAAAATGGCCAAGATGACAGAGCATAAGGTGCCTTCCCAGTTTGGAGAGGCTCTGTAAATCTGTGATAACTGGGTTGCAGACTCAGTGCTAATTGCTTTCTGTGCACACTGGGTAGAGAATCAGGAATGATAAATCGAGTGAAGATCTACACTGTGTGGGTCATGATATGGGTAAGAGTTAGTCCATACCGATAGCAAAGCCCATGCATAAGGCGACATCAGCTATGGCGTAGACACTGCCGTAGACAGAGGTGTGGCGAAGGTCCACCAGGTAACCCATAATAGGCATCATTGAGGAGTCCACCATTCCTGCTCCAAAGTGAGAACAACTTGATCAGTCATTGCCTTCCCGAAGGATGGTAATGGGAGCTGCATTTGAACTGTGCTGTACTGACTGAGCACTGGCRGCTTACCGATGGCAAAGCCAAGCCCACCATTCGGGGCGATCAGCCCATAAATATTTGTTGCCAGAGGTACCTTGGAGAGGAAAGAGAGAACGTGTGAATGAGGCCAGAAGAGTTGTCTGAGTTGTAGAAAGCCCTCTGAGGTGTAGCATAGATCTCTGAAACAGGTAATGCAACCACTAGACATCTACTAACYGCTAGACATGTAACCCAGTTTCAGTGCCCAGGGATCAACTTCACAACATGATTAGCAGAGGACTGGGTGCAAGGAGAGAAGCTTCCCTCTTTGCAGCCTTCTGCTTGTTCTCTTTACTCTACACTCAGCATCTATATGACTTAGGGATGCAGAGTGGGACCTTGGGGCATTTTGCTGAGGCTGAGCATGTTGACTCTAATCTGCARTACCCACTGCTTATCCTGTCTCAGGTCCTGTGGAGCAGGCATAACCTGTTCAGGTGTTGTTGCATGGAAAAAAAATCCCCTATGACCTGAACTGCTGTGCATAAGAGAAGCTCATAAATGCTGAGGGCTTTACTCTCCTATCTCTGCAGAAGGGATGGCATCACCTGTGTTACCCCTGCTGATCTTGCGACAGAACGATCTTGGAGCATTCTTACAACTTACACAAAGGAGACTAATTCCCACCACAACCATTCCGATGAGAGAGCAGAGCCACCTGTAATAAGGCCAGAGTTAGGAAAGGGAAGACGTGCACAGCAGCATGAAAGTAAGTTACACTGAAAACACAAGACTGGGTTGTTCTGAAATCTGTTTTCTGCTTACCGCCCCATTTTGTGAGCCAAAATCCCAAAGAGATTGGTGCCAATGAGGTAGGATACACTGGCAGGAAGGAATGCCATCCCTGAGAGAGGAAAAAAAGGAGCATCTAATCCGTAAGCAAATATAGGAGATTGTCAAGAATTTGCAAAAGTGCTCACTAACTGCTGCTTGAGGAGGATTTGTTTAGAGAATATTAGCATGTAAAAGCAGGCACAGCAAACYGGCGTGCAGCGCACGCTCTGGGCACCCTTCAATACAACGGTGCTTCTCTTTTTCCTCTATGACCATTGCCACGTGTCTGTGTTACAGCAGAGCTGCTCTAGCTGCCCCATTACTCTGGGTCCTGTATAAACATTGAGTGGAGTCCCCTTATAGAGACAGTAAGAGGGAGGCATAGAAAGAAGTGTGTTTGCTTATTGCAGAGGTGAGAAACTGTGGCACACAGACATGCAGTTATTCACCCAGAAGATCTGTGAAACAAGCAGAAACTAAAGCCAGAACTTTTTGTTCCCACTACTTTAATAAGATCATCCTTCTCTCCTGGTATAGTTTCTTCTGCTTCTACCTTTCTCCCCTTGCCTTCATATTTTAGCTCACAAAATAGAGGAATAACCTAACTGCTTAAATAAAAAGCATAGGGATCATTATGTAGTCAAAATTAAATATTTGAACTGCCTGCTGATTTACCAGTTGTTTATTTTTAATATGCTTGCCCAGTATAAATAAAGCTAATCAACTGTATTTCACTAAGACAACTTCCTTATTGAAATATGCTAATTTAGGTTTAATTTTCTTTCCTCTCTCTAACAGCTACAAAACACGGTTAATCCTTCAGGTTTAGTCCAAGCTCTTCTGGTTTCTTCCAGAATTTGGGAGTGGGCAAACCAATGCATGTAAATAAAGAAGCCCCTTGAGTTTATATTTCTTTTTTGGATTGGTGACTTTTGGTTGAATTATATCTAAATCTAAGCTATTCCCAAATCTGAGGCACCTAAAAATCTAGTGAATTTACCTGGGGTTTTCTTTGATATCTGCTAACCTCTTATTCCCTTGTCAATCACTTCATCTTCAAGGGACTGACTCTGGTGCCTACAAAGTCACTGCAAAAATTCCCCTTGAGTTCAGTGGTGACCAGGGTAGCTCTGAGAGCGTTTCTCAGTCTGTAACTATTGTAGCTATACAGCAGCTGAGCTGTTCCTTCTCCCCACTGCCAGAAGGCTTAGGAGTCTGTTTTGCCTTCACCCATCCTTGCGCAGTCACTTGCTCATGCAAAGTATCAGGGACTCTTATCTGGGTGGATGCTCCTGTCTGCCTGAAGAATAACTAGATTAGTTGCTTTCTCAGCCCTGCTGCTCCCAGGTTGCAATTCAATTTGGGAACTAAGTGTAGCCTGGGGCATCCCCTAGGTTATTCCTTAGCCAATTGGATTTTATTACAATTAGTTTTATTTTTGTAGCAAACACAGACAATACTATCTCCATATCACATTTCCTAGGCAGCTGGTAATTAGCATGTGCCATCCTGCCCTCCCTGGGACTCTCTAAATGGCCTTATTTTACTCCAAGCTGCCTATGCAAAATCCATCTGGCCAGCCATGATTTCACCCCAGCACAGTATGATTATCTGCCCTGCAGGACACAGCATTCAACAGGCTTGCCTTGCATGAAGCCTCTTTCTTCCACTGTTATTGCTGTTGTGGGGAGTCTGATCCTATACAATTTTTGCARTAATAGAGAGAAAGCACATTGTATAGCAACCGCTAGGGACATTTCCAGCTGAAATTGGAGCAATACACAGCCTGGGATCCACTCACTGTGCAGGTGACAGTATATGTTTATTTCCTTTTAGAACGATAGAAAATGAGACTGAAGAGATCATTTAACCCCTCTCACAGTGCCAAAGCAGGACCTGTTCTAGCTGAACARTATTGCACAGTCATTCATGGGTTAACACTGCAAAGCAAGGCACCTACCTAGCTGCCATTTCGGGGAGCACATGGTTTGCATCATCCAGATAGGCAAGGTRGGTTCAAGCATGGCCACCCCCATATTAGCAAAGCAGAGGGCTCCTGGCGGAGAGAAAATAGAAAAATATTCTACTTCAGCCTTCCCCTGCTGCTSTTTCAAATACAGCAGATGCCATGAGTGAGTCTCTTTAATCAGCAGACACAGGTACCCAAAGAGGAGCAAGGTGGCATGCTGACATCTACTTTTACCTGCGGCAACAAGGACGTAGGGGTCTTGCAGCAAGGTGAATACTGGTGTGCCTTTGGTGCTCTGTGACAGGAGAGGGAGGGAGTAGTTTACAATGGAGGCAGTCGGGGGGGGGGGAAGCGTGAACGCCAAGTGTGYTGCGCCAGGCTGTGCGCTCGCTCGTGTGCATTCAGGTACATGCTCAGTGTGAACGGGCAGTGTCTCTATAGCCTTCCCCTCTGGGGACTCCAGGCCTGTTTCGTTCACACTGTCTGGCACRAGCTCGCATACATGCACATATTTGTACTTACCTCAGGGGAGATCTTAGAGGGCTGCAGTATACAAAGCTGTAAAGCTATGGAAAAAACACTGTTGTTTACTTACTTCTTGAGGTGGCATCACTTCAGTCCACATTTCCCRCTGGCTTTTCCTTCTGTAGGACCCCTTTCATTGACAAAGACCCCAGGGATGCAGTAAATGTGCCAGTGGGACGTCATCCAAACAGGCAAGGAGAGAGTTAGGTCCCAGGCCTGCTTCCACTSACATTAGCAGCAAAATTCCCATTGACTTAAGTGGAAGCAGGAGCTGGYGACTGTGTTCGAGTTGCTTTATGAAGGCATGAAGCAGGCAAAGCTGCAAATGCTCTCTGTCAGGCAGCTGGTTGCCTGCTAGAGAGCCACAACTAGAGCATGACAGGAATTGGATGTGGAAAAGAGTAAGACTAAAAAAAGAAAATTCCAAATTTAGGGGAATCTGTGCTTCATTTTCCAAAGGCTCTTAGAGGCTTCATTAAAGATGTTTTGCATTACATCTAGGCAAAGATGGTAACAGTGACTATAATTAAATTAGCTTAATAATTCCCATAATTTCCACTATCTATAACCTTGTTGTTATACTCTGAAAGCTATCATGACTTGCATTTATAATACGGCTATCTGGGAATGAACAAGAACCGCCATTTACACTGGCAAAGACTAATTCATACATGGTCATGGCAAAGAAACCGCAGAAAGAACCAACTGTGCCTTTTCAAAGAATATTCGGTTCAAAGAGCTTTACTGGAACATGTTACTCAACCTTGTTAAAACAGTCAAGTAGCTTATTTAGTAAGGAGGGACTGATTCTTAGTATGTTGCTGTGTCATGTATCTGGTGATAGAAAATACATAATTTAGCAATAACAGTTAGAATAACTGATTATGATGATATCACCTGTTTCATATTAATCTCCTTCTTTCTTCAGACAAGCCCTAAGAGACTGTTTCTCAGAGAGACATATTTAAATCTTTTAATGTTTTTTTTTTAAGTTGAATTAGACCATTTTGCTTCTCACCTCCATCCAGCAGGGCTAAGAATGCCAGGATCAGAAAGGGAGATGATTTCCCAACAAATTCGTACATCACGCTTCCAAAGGGGGCCCCAACTGCAAGGGAAAGGCTTTGTCACACCGCAGCAGTGCTGGATTACTGCCACAGACATCCAGGCAGCAGGCATTAGTATCATGGCTTCATGTTTTTTTCTAAACCTCCTGCTTGCATATAATGATGAGTCATACTAAAGCAGCTGCCTGTTGAGTGATAGTCCCAGGAGAGGGTGTCAGAACCAGCAGACTGTGTCTGTGGAGAATGAGTAGAGGATGGGAATGCTAAAGAAAGGTGGAAAGGCCAGTCTTTGCAGCTGCAAGCTGGGGAAGGGACACAGCCATGCATGCTGAAAGCAGTAAGTGATGGCCAGCAAGGAACTGGAGATGCTATCGATGTAAACCCTGTTGGGAACAAGGTTTACTTACTCAGCACACCTAAGGCCAGGCCTCCTAGAGCAATCCCCATTGCATTGCCTCTCTCAGAGTCATCCGTGTACACACTGGCCAGCATGCCCAGGCCTGGGAGCAGAGAGAAAGCAGAGACAACATGAGGCTGGCTTGTGGTGGGCTGTTGGGTACCTCTCTAACCTCCCCCCCCCCAAGGCATTTCTTGTGGATTTATCTGCTTGTTGAGGGTGTTTTTTGTTCAGTGGCTTATGTCTGCACGAGCTAGGCAGGTGCAGTGAGGAGGAAGAGTTTGGAACTGTGTCAGTCTCCCAGCAAATCCGAGCTGCTGATTGTTTGTGAGACAACAACTGAATCCAGACAAGGAGGACACTAAGGTCTAGGGCAGAAATCGAGACTGAAGATGTCATCATGCAATGAGCTAAAACATTTACCTGCAACTGATGAAAATGATGAACCAATTCCTTGGAGTGCTCTAGAAATGAACAGCAAGGTATAGGTGCCTGAGAAAGCAAACACTGAGAAGAAAAGAGAAACACAGCATCAGGTAGAATCACACGTGGTTCAGCCTTGAGTTAAACCTTTGGTTACTTCCCTTGACACTCACAAACCTTGGTACTCCCTGGTGGCTGCCATCTTCCCTTCCTCTATGTGAAAGGAAGTTACCAGCCTCAAAGCTAGGCTTTCCTTCTTGGAGCCTTTAAATAATGACCACAGAGCCCAGGCTCACTGAGAGGTCTAAAGGGTGAGCAGTGGCCTCCGTCTATACCTAGCTTGGATACGGTATGATACTGGATGCTGCTTGGCCTTCCTTGTTACATGTTTCTGAGATTAGTTGCCCTGCTCTCACTCTTTACTCATCCTGCGCGTGAGGGCAGTGGGGAAGCAGAGACRAGGTGTGTTTTGTTCTGTCCTGCTCTTACCTGAGATTAGTGCCTGGGTCCCTGGCCCAGCATGCTGCTATGATATGAAGGGYGGATCAGAGGGAAATACTCACTGACTGTGGAGAGAAACATGATGATGAATCCAATGAACATGGGGATGTGGTATCCTATCCTACAAAGGGAAAAAAGGCAAGAATTCAAAGAAAGTTCCTCAGTTGAGGTCAGGATCTGAATCTTGCTACCTCACTGTAACACATACATCTCTGTGAGCCTGTAAGCATGTCCTGGTGTGTATGTGGGGAAAGTTATTCTTTTTTTTTAAAGGTAAAATTCATGGTTATTTTGGTGCATATATTTCCCTTGCTATTCTACTCACTACTTCCTATACTTATGTGATTGCAGTGGCTTCGTATGTGTAGCACAGACCTGTATTAGCAGGCAGCAGTTGGCTAGTGTCCTTGAAAGGCTAAACCCTGGTACAAATTTAGGCGTGCTAAGCAAGTCTCCAACATACCTGTTGGTCAGGGGACCCACAAATGGGTTGACAATGAGCTGTATGAGAGCCTTGGAGGCAAACAGCAGCCCCACGCGGACATTTTCGTTGGTGAGGAACTCTTTGCCCTCCAGGCAGCTGCTTTCTGGTGGTGGGCTGGTCTCAGGGAGCTGAGGCAAGCTCCTGCTTTCAGTCACGTTCACCTGCTCCACAGTGCTGTTGGCAGAGTAGTCCAAGACAGTCACTGTGGTGTTGTCAAAATAGGAGAACATGGAGGAGAAAGGAGGAGTCTTGAAGGCTGAGGGAGCAGACTCTGTCTGTTCTGGGGTAGCAGAGCTGTTAGGGCCTTCATATTCAGTCGTATARAGAAAGGTGGGGACAATAGGTACTGGAAGAAAACCCAGAGGAGGGATTAGTTAGTGATTTTTGTCAATTTTCTGGCTTGGTACACAATTGAATTATCAGTGTCCTGGAAACTCTCTGCTGCCAACCCTCCCCATGGCTCTCATGAGGAGACCCTACTGGGGCTCTTTCAGCTGGACTGGAGACCAGTTGAAGTCATTTCCCTTGTTACAGGTACCTACAGGCCTCATGGAGCCATATTCCTGACAGGCAGCATGTACAACACGGCAGAAAACACGCAGCGTACCCACAACAGTGAGCAACATGTTATCCAGCAGCAGTGCGACGAATACCACCACCAACACCAGCGTCCGAGACTCCCTGCCCTCCTTCAGCCAGCGCCAGGGGACGTGCTCTGTGGGCTGGGGCATCTCTGAAAAGCTAGGAGTCAGCTTCAGTCCTGGCTCCTCGTCTATCCCTCCTGCTGCTTAAGGCTGACGATCTCCTGTAACCTTTAAAGAACACACTCTGTGAAAATGTCCAGTGGGATACATAGAGCTTCATCTCTGGCAGTTAAGGTAACGGAAATCTTTCCATTTACTTCACAGGTTTTTGTCTGCATCTCTAATGAACTTTAACTGTGTCTTATTTCAGAGGCTCTTTTGTCAGGGGAAGCCAGGAGGCTCAGCACAGGGTCCCAGAAGTCTTTCTGGGTTATGACCTCCCACAGCCCTTGGCTTCTCCCTTGGGAAAGCAAYTCCTGAGGTTGGTTAGTGTTTATGTCCTGTAAGAGATGGGTGCTATTCGCTGGGGGCTGGGACCGCCAGCTTTGCTGCCAAAGACGGTAGTTTTGTCAAACCTGTGTTTAAAACTGTAGTCAGAAGACAGAGTACTCTGTAACCCATTTCCAGTCTCCTGAGACATCTTGTCCCTGCTTCAAGGCATCCTTTAAGTCTTTTTTTCAAGGACTAAAAGCACWAATCAAACCAGTAGCTTATCTATAGCAATCTCTAGATCTGTTATTCCATGTTTTTTTCTTTGGAGATTAAATTAGGTCTCAAAGGAAATTCATTTACCTTACATGTCTTTTCATTTGACCTAATTGAAATATCATGGCCAGATACAGGACTTAAAAGCCTAACATACGTGATTAAGATCAGGGCTTAAGAGGGGCTGAGAAAAGATGGCTTGCACAGTCACACTGAAAGTATCAGTCACAAATTTGTTAGATTATCCCTTTAAATTCTAACAGCTCATAGATACMTCAGAGGTTAAGTGGCAAGATGAAATGAGCTGGGTCTGAACAGTCACTCTTCTCTATATTCTTGTGGTTTTCTGAAATCCCAGGCGATGATATTTGTAAAAAAAACACAACACCCTAAAATCCTTTATCATCTAGCTTGAGTGCCATAGAATTCGRTGAGCTGGAAAATAGGGATGGCTTTCCACTGTACCACCAAGTCCCAGCAAAGACATTCCAAATAATGTAATTAATGCAAGGGAATATATAAAGATACATATATTCACAGAGAGAGATATAAAAGAGATAGTAGCATGTAAAATGAGAGTAAAGTAGATTAATGTTTTGTTTAAATCTCAAGCCACGCTGTCCCCTATCTCAATGCAAACCTGTTGCATAGAGCAGAGCAAAATGAACTCTTACCCTGGAGCGCATCTTGGAGTGAGGAGCTGGCTGCTGCTGCTGCAGGTGGTAGTGGCAGTGTGGTCTGAAACCGCTGCTCCTGGAGGATTTATTATTAGCTTTTATCAGAAGAGGATATGAATGTCCCTCTTCCATGGAGATTTAATTGGAACTTCAAACAAGTTTCATTCAACCCTGCAGCTCCCTCTGCGTCAGAGGCAGGACGGTGGGGTGGGCTGAGCGTAGTGGGGAGGAGAGAGGATACAGTGTTCATCTGCAGAGTGAGGCACACGCTCTCCAGGCTTTTATCAATGCTTATCTCCCTCCAAGCACCTTAACTCTTGCCTCGGTCTCAGTATGCTGAACACTGCTCTGGGACTTAGTCATCTCTTGCATGGTTTGCAGGTCTACTCTGCCACAACGGCTGGTAGTTTCGATAATAATTTATGAATTCATCCATTAGGAAGAATGTCTACCTTAGTTAAATGGTCACGGGAAATGGATCTTTAAAATAACTAATAGTCTAGGTCTTGGACTACTCTCCAGGCTGATAGCCAGTCTGATCTGATGGCTATTCCAGTGCCCTTTCACAGATGACCAGTAATTCTCAGTGCAGGGTTTACATTAGACAACAAATAGGATTAGCTGTTGGTTTCCATCCCCCTCTGTATAATGGCCCTATAACTTGGACTGCTCACTGATTTTAAATCTAACTCTTCATCTGGGGATGATGCAACTCAGTGGAAGGACAGGCTCTGAGGTGGACTTATTCTACTGCTTCCAAAAGCTGCTTGTGTTTGGTACAGCTGTCATTGTTCAAACTTTGTCTTCCTGTTATACATCCTGGAGTGAAAACAAGCAGATGTCACTGACAAGGCCTGCAGCACCCCGGGGATTTGTGGTTAACCGTCATCCATCTTTCAGGGAACATAGTTTTAAGAAAGAGGGATATTCCATCAGTTGCTGTCTCCCTTCCTCTCTTTCAGGGCATCACCACAGGCAGTATGTGTACGTTGACTGGGATGAGCAGGTGCATGTTGGCAGCGGGTGCTCATGCATGGGCTGAGCGTGTGTGTTGTTGAGGGATGCGGATCATACGTGCATCTGCAGGTGGAACAGGGAGGGACTCACCATGGATGTGGAAGAGAAAGATTCTTCAGGACACACAGGGAAAATGCAGTGTCTATGGATTTCTGCTAAGGGTCTGTGTTTGGGACTTTCAGTGAGATCTGTGTTCCTTTAAAGCCTACAAATGGAGAATAAAGAGATGCATGTCRGATAATCCCTGCGACAGGCAGTACATGAGCAGCCGCTTCTCCCAAGGCATGTAGTACAAGGAGCTCACTCCAAAGGATCCAGCCTCTGCTGGATTTTCCTGTTACGTGCTGAGTGTGTCTAGCACTAGAAGAAAAAAAAATGTGAGTAGCTCTTCCTCAAAAGGAATACAGAAATATCTATGTCTCAAATTCACAAACTGTGGGCTTGTCCACAAGGCCCTGGCAAACTGCCTTTACCTGATCTGCAATGCAGATCAGTTTCGTAGGATTTCCAAAATAAGAGTGTGATGATAAGGGTTCACAGTGGTTGGAAATAGTTTTTAAGGTTAGGATCCACTGATCTAGACCACAGTCTCTGAGCGATACGAGTGAATCTCACCTCTTCCCTGARTAACAATAGATTTGAAAGGCTATGGTCTCTTGACCTGTGAAGCTCTGCCCTTGCTTCCTGCCCATCATAGGCTGCTTCTACACAGACTTTCCCTAGGCTGTCATGCTGTTTGCTTTTATCTCCAGGGAGAAGGAGATACTCCTCATACTAAGAAGGCTGATTTCTCATAAGCGAAGCTGGATGGAAAATTATATCCAAGCATGAGTGAGATACTGCAAATGTTTAAAATGTGATTTCTTTTATTCTGTTCCTTCTGTTTTCTTTTGATATAAAGCTCCAGGTTTTCTTTTTTAAACCAAACTTGATAGCATCGTTCATTCAGGATGCAGAGATTTACTGCAGTGAAAGAAAATATATCCCAAACATATTCACGTTTTCTCTGTTGACACATAGATCTGCCATTGAGGCTCTTTATCTGACTTCTGCRTGGCCAAAAAGTATTGTCAGTAATGTGAGATGAGTACATCCTACCAAAGAATTTCCTGATTATGCATTAGAGCAGAAGTACWAGCCTTTAAATATGTTTTGTGAGCTGAGAATTGAATGTCTAGGCCTAGAAATTACTTTCTAAATATCCGCAAAGTAGTAGAGGAGAGTAGTGCACCACTACCATCTACTGAGTGAGCTCAGAATTGCTCAGCTGTACTGTAGGCTCTGTGTAGAAAATACTTCAGGGAGATTTCCCACTAAGTGAAGAGCAGTGTGTGGGGACAAAGGTTTTTTAGTTTTTTTTTTTT
>NW_028186195.1:1244635-1246641 GCF_003343005.1 Rhea americana
ATGATTTTTTTTTTCCCCCAACAATTATGTGGAAAAAAGGCTATAATTTTCCTGCTGGTCAGGCTGAAGTAGTAAAGTGTAATGAATGTTTCTGATATACTGGAAGTATAATAGACTTTGTAGGATACTTCAAACCCATCTTATGTGGGCCTGAAACATCACTGATAGCAGACTTCATGATTGCTCCACAGGCTAAGSGCACTCCTAGCGAATTCAGTTGACATGTTTTGCTTGGTTAGATTGCTCTCTGCTGCTGCCTCACCTCAAAGGTGCATTAAAGTATATTAGCTATGCAACAAGGGCTCCTGTGTATCAGTAAAAAGCAGTACAAAGCAGCATTTCAGAAAGTGGCATGTGACAAATGGCTGATAGATGTAATATTGGCACTTCTAGGTCAGATGAACCCTAACACATAAATAGAATTTGGAGCAGACACCCRTAAAACTGTATGTACTTTTCTTTAAAGTCAGTCTCTGCTATGTGTCTCCTTTGCTGTTAAATAGTAGAAGTTTTGTGTCACCTGCCACACAAATCGCTAGCCTTGCGGTGGTTGCTTCAGGCTGCCTGTTGCCTTATGCTATGTATGCATATATAGCAGGTGAATTTGCATGATTTTGTGAAATGCTATTTTATTTTTAGGTGGTGAGACAAGTATTCTCAACCTGTGAGAATCGTAAAAACAAATTAAAAATATTTAGAACACAAATGAGCTGAGCTGTCTCAAGCAATTGCAGTTACTGTCCCTGGTTCCTTGAGACACCTTTTAGCCAGGCTTTGAGAGCAAGTAGGAGCAGCTTCTGTTTGCAAAATGGTGACAGTCAAAGTAATCCAAGAGATTGCCATTCAGTGTGTTTTGCTGTTTTGTACATTGTTAAAGTCCTTTCAGCAAACAGAAAAGCTGGGTGATGTGCTCAAGGTCAGGTTGCATTAGGAGAGTTGAAACCTGGCCAAAGCAGCCTACTTTTATGTTTAATCCACTAGACTGTGTTGTCCATTTGCCTGGGAATTACTTATTCTGTGTTTACTTCTTCCTTAGCTAAACAATTCCTTGTCTGATTGCTAAGCCTTTCCGTCAGTCCCACCAGTTCCTGGTACTTTGCTGCTTCGCCAAACACAGATTGCCAATATCTCCCTGAAAATGCATCCCCTCCCCCCAATATTTCTCGTTTTAATAGAATACTGTTTTACAGCATAGAATAATTCTATCCCACAGCTAAGCAAGGAGGAGAACAAGCAGTAACTACTAAAATTTAACAAGCGAGAGGGGATAAGATACATAGTCTGTGAGGAAGTGGAAGCTTGACAGACTAGTGATTTCCTGGAATGAAGTTGTTTACAGATAACTGCCGTTTTGTGTTAAATTAGAGGGTTAGGATATAGGGCGACTCTAATTCTGTCCTTTAAACATATAGATGCACCCATCTGCCCTTGACGTTGCAAGTGTGCTGGTATGAATGGTGGGYTTTTTCCGTTGATAACCATGGGGGACCAAGGACACGCGCAGAGGGCCCAGCTCSAGTGTCCCGCCATGAGGTGGGGCAGAGGGAGCCCAGACTGCCCCCCACCCGGCCCAGCTCTGCCCCACGCGGGGCTGGGGGACAGTTAGGGGGCACCTGGAGGGGCAAGGGCTCTGTCCGCCCCCGGCACAGCCCATCCTGCTTCTCTTTCCTTCTCTGCCATTTAACTCTTCCTCCGCTCTTTTTAGTTTTTAACTCTTTTCATTTTTTTTTCTTTTTCCTTTCCTTTTTCCTTTTTTCTTCTTTCTTTTTTAAATTTTTATTTTTCCCTTTTTTCTTTCTCTTTCCTTTTCTCATTTTCTTTCTCTTTTTCTTTCTGTCTTTTTCCTCTTTTTGTCTCCTTCTTTTTCCGCTTTTTCCTCTTTTTCCTCTTTCTCTCTTACTTTCTTTCTCTTTCTCCTAATTCTCCCTCCACGTCTTTTTCTTCTTTCATTTCTCTCCCCCTTTCTTCGTCCTTTTCTTTGTTTTCTCTTGCCTTCTCGCCTCCTC
>NW_028186195.1:1247046-1290058 GCF_003343005.1 Rhea americana
GGCGGCTGGTGCGGCGCCGCTGTCGGGGCGCGGACGCGAGGCCTCGGCCCTCGGGTGTCCGCTCGGGCCAGCCCTGCGCGGGAGGGCCGGGCCGGGCTGCGCGGCCGGCGCAGAGCAAGGGTCAGGCCGCCCTGCCTGAGGCCGGCGCMTCGGCTTCGCTGGCTGCAGAAGCGCTCCTTGTAAGGACTTTATTGCATATAAATGCTAAATTGGTCACGTCTTGGAAACATCAGCCTATTTTCCACTGGGTAAAATAGCTCGTCTTGGTGTCCTTCGTGGCAACCTTCTCTTTTTGACAGGAACCAAAAATTACTGTGAGCTGTGGGGGATGGGATGGATTTTGTTCTATTAAAATGAYGTTGGGAAATCTCGTGAAAAAGGAGAAGTAACGATTTTGTAAAAGCTTTATTGCAGCATAGTAAGGAGACAGCTGGAATTATTTGAAGGTGCATTTCATTTAGCCTTTTTGATTTAGGAGCAGTTATATGCCGTACTATACCTGTACACTTAAATAGCATGAATACTTTCAAAACTTTAGCCAGGGAACTTTTCTTCTATGTATTCTTTAGAAATTTCAGACTAGTTTGAAATTCAAATTAATAATTATGATCTCCCCAGAAGTCRATTCTTCTGCTTTATTCTGAAGTGAAGCTTTCTGTCAAGTTTGGAGCCAAGGTGAMTTCCCATTCAAATTACACTCAACATTTTCAAAGTAGATGTTCATGCAAGTCAATGTGAGTTGATAAGATCCTGAAGTGCTTATTCCCCATGGATGCTGTGTTATAGAAATTTATTGCAGCTCTCTACTGGCTTCTCTCACTGGAATCTTGATTTYTCTTTTCTGTTTAGATTTTGGCTTTTGCCAAAACGTTGCTTGCAAGATATATATGAAAAAAAAGTTTTMGTTCGTTCTGATTTGTCATAGAATTGGTTGATCTTAATGGAAACATGGGTTTTGAGTCAGTGGCAGGCTGGTTTTCAAGTAGGGAATCAATGCTGTCTGATACCAAGGGAACATGTAGTGTCCTCATGTGGAAAAAGCTAGCAGTAACCTCTTTCCTGTTGATTGAGGAAGAAGTGCTGATGAGACAGTCATGAGATGAAAAGTGTTGCTCAAAATGATGTTTTCCACTTCTTACAGACAGTGGACTGCAAACACTTGCAGCCTAAGTAAAGTCCTCTGTGTATTATCTAATTCCCACTKCTCAAGTGAAATGACCAGGCAAGTTTGTGCTTTCAGTTTAGACTAATTTAGGGACATATATGTTTCATATCCTCTGACAGGGTTTTAACAAGCATTAAAACTGAGAGGAGTTCCAACCTTATACCAGGCACATCTGACAGACTCTCATCCCTTATTTAATGCCTAATCTAATTTTTTGATTCTTGCATTTTGATATTACTGGAGARTATACTGTAATGATTTAAAACCATTTGTTTAATGCAAATACCACATTGTTAATGGTCTATACAACACACTGTATGCCTGTTGAACTTGGGCATATTGTGAAGTATCTAAGCCACATGATACCGTGTAGCTTGATGCTGGTGGAATTTGTGATCTTTCCATGGTATCATAAATGCCCCTTTCCTCTGCTTTGCAGCATGATCAAGAAAGGGTGCYGGTTTCTTTGCTGGTTCTGTAAATAGCTCCACTTGTTCACTTCTTCCCYCAGGGATGAGTGATTAATAATCACTCTGTTGGTCACTGTTCCCTTGTGACCCTGATAAAGCTTTGACTTAAAATGTTACTTGTGTTTGTGGATCGAGTGATGCTGAACTTTAGTTGGGATACCACTATGCCTGTAGAGCAGAAAAGGAGGCCTGTTTACTGCATCTTCACAGCTTTACTAATGTGCTGATTTCAGGATAATGAAAATTTTTTAACTTTTAGGCATATTAGTACTCAAGAATGTACTATATAGCACTAATGCTTAGGAGCTTCTAGTGTTTAAAGCATGGGCCCTCTGAGACTAACTGGCTAGTTATGGCCTTGTATGAGGTATCAATTCTTAAGTCAAACTGGGATAACCCGAGAATGGGAGGCTTTTGGCTAAAATAAAATTCAGCCTTTTACAGTATAGTCCTTTGACCTTTCTTGGGAGACAGAGAAAGGTGTTGCAATGTTTCCTCTCAGCAGTAGAGTTTTCAGTGTGCCAGAAAACAAAACTTACTGTAGAAGCTCTGCTGATCAGCTTTAGAGCATGAGGCCTGCTTCCTTTGCTAAGTACATGTTTTAAGGCATGCTCTATTTCTATGTCATGAAGTAGGACACTTTTTTTCTTTTTAGAAAAAGAACCTTTTTAAGCTGAATGTTGATATTACAGCCTTCTTGCTGTGTGAGAAGTCTCTGTAGGTTGTATATAAATTGTGGAGGCACCCATAATTACTTCCTTTTCACAAGTTAAAGAAATCATTAACTCTGCTTTGTAAAGCATCCTGCAATTGTATATATTTTAATGGGAAAAAAATTGTATGACTCATGAAATATTTGTCTTATGGCCTAAAATAACAACTTTACATTATACTAGTGTCTCTGGTGGCAATGTAGAACTTAAACAGCATTCTGATTATATTCAGAAATTCATGGGCTCAAGCCTATGTGATAGACAAGAAAATGGCAATATGGTATATCATAATGTTATCTCAGGTGCTTACCAGGTAGTGGCAAACATGCTGGCAACACCATTCAGTACTTCATCCTCTTCTAGAGTTCATATTAAGCATAGAAGTGGTACAGATTTGAGTCCCAAACCTGCAAACTTGAGACTGGAGTTAGAGTGAAACTTCAAAACCTAATTTTTCATGTAGGAAAATTATGGTGTTCTAATGAAGTACCTAACTTGTGGTTTTCTCTTTTCCAGCGTATAAAACTGTATCAGGCGTCAATGGTCCCTTGGTAATCTTGGATCAAGTTAAGGTAAAGATTATTAATGAATCAGGCTTGGAGGGAGATTTTCCAGGAAAGCTGTGACAGGTTAAATCTCGATTGTCATGAAATWCATGAATCCACTGAATAATTTATATACAAGGTAGTTTCTGACTGCTAAGGTAAGTGAAAATACTCAGATTTACTTTAAGCTTAGGAAAGCTGTCAGTGGAAAGGAAATGGAGGAGCGGTTGGGGCTGTTACAGGAAAGAAGGGAAATATTGTTTCAGTTCTACTAAACCGCTGAAAACCTTGTCTAAACTTGAATGTAGAAACATGAATACCCTTTGTTCTTGCTGTTTTTGTTATCATAATACAGTTGCTTTCTAAAAGAGAACTATAAACAGTTTTTGTTTATTGCAACACTGTGCTGGCAGGTTATTTTTGAAGGCAAAACCGATGCTGTGTACAGGCAAAAGCCGGGTTTTTATTATAGTACATTGTAACTAACAGTAGATGCCTTTGAATAAGCATGCTGGGACTGCTAGGGTCTTTAAAACAGTTTTGGGCAAGACTTTTTCCAGTCTGCAACTCTAGGCAAATTTTGTGTAGTCCCTGTGAAAATGATTTTAACTTGATAAATTTTGACTGCCTTGGAATGAATTTTTGTTCTGATGATAAAACTATTAAAAGATTTAGTAGTTACTAGAGTTTTAAGCTTGCTTGTGAAACTGTGGTAATTTAAAATTCAGAGGACGAGTTAAGAAATAAATGTTTTCTACTGTCTTTCTGATTCATCTTCAGTTTCCTAGATATGCRGAGATTGTCCACTTGACTCTTCCTGATGGTACAAGGAGAAGTGGGCAGGTTCTAGAAGTTAGTGGCTCCAAAGCTGTAGTTCAGGTAAGACCTAAACAGGAGAGTCTCCTGATACAACAGATAAGTATTTCATTAGTAAGCATATATCTGAGCCATGTCAGATCCATCTTGTGACATCTTCCTTTGATAATTCTAAATACTGTAAATAAAGAACACCCACTTACTCCAAGTGTGTGTGTCATATATGCTTTAGAAGACTGAAAGTTGGAGTTATATGTGACTTTATTTGCATCTGCTCCATCGATTCCTTTGTAGATAGATGTAAGGGAATCATACTTTTTTTCTGTAGTATTAGATTCAGGATTAACCCCTATGCTATGTGGTTTTGTATGTTTTCCTTCTAAGCAGCTGTTTCTTGTTAATACTAGTTTTTCATATCTGAAAAACTTTACTCTCTTGGCAAAAGCATATACTTGAGAGCAAAGGTATAGCRCCAGGTTTTGCTGGTTGCCGCTGATGCGCTTTGGATTTTGTTTAAACTAGGTTTTTATGCTTTGTACTAGTGAGTTGCTCTTTCAATGTGCTTCAAAATCCTGCTTGCACAGGACTGCCTTGCTTTTTCCTTCCTGTGGCCTATCAAGTGTTCAAGATGAGAAGCACCATTCCACTATATTCAGTAAAGCACAGTACTTATTCCTTTTTCCTGGTGTTTCTGTACAGGTATTTGAGGGAACTTCAGGTATTGATGCTAAGAAAACGTCTTGTGAGTTTACTGGGGATATTCTTCGAACCCCTGTCTCTGAAGATATGCTTGGTAGGTACTTGCATCTTGCTTTGGAAACTGAATAGACTTGTCGCATACTAACTTATTTTCACAGCAACTAATGCTTCAATTTTATTGCTATGTCTTGCAGGTCGAGTATTTAATGGATCAGGAAAACCTATAGACAGAGGGCCCATTGTTTTAGCTGAAGATTATCTTGACATAATGGGTATATTCTTATTCTATTTCTGATGTGGATTTGAAGACAAATCTTGTCTTTCTGATTTATGAATGTTAAAATACATTTGTTTTTGAACCTAACTGTTAGGGAGAGTTTTGTTAAAGGACGTCTTACTCTTAAGTACATGTGTAGCATCAAAGATGCATTAGTGAAGTAAGGTGAGGTAGCAGGACATAACTTTGTCGTAATGTTTGGAAGCTGTTCTTTTGAAATATATGTAGRCTATCTTAGCCTCCAAAGGCAAGAAACCTGACAAGTTTTTCCTGAAGGCATCCTTGCTGTGTGTAATGCCAGAGTCTTGGGATATGTGAAAGGCTTGGGTTTGTCCAGAAGTGGCTAAAGATCTGTGAGCCCAAAGTTGCGTTTTGTAGCTTTAGACATGAACCTTAGATCAGTGCTTCAGATCAGTGCTAGTTTGTGCTTTAAACTAGTACATGGAATAACGTGTTTTCTCTTAAAAATGCAACAGGTCAACCAATCAATCCTCAGTGTCGAATCTATCCAGAAGAAATGATTCAGACTGGMATTTCTGCTATAGATGGTATGAACAGTATTGCCAGGGGGCAGAAAATCCCCATATTCTCAGCTGCTGGTTTGCCCCATAATGAGGTTGGTACTCGAGCAAAGCTATTTTCAAAACTGTTGAAGCAGTTTACCTTTACCTAGGGTTAAAAAGTGAGCTAAGTTAAATTCTGGTCATAGTGTCAGATATACAGACAAACTAACCTAGTTCTTTTTTCTAGATTGCAGCTCAGATATGTCGCCAAGCTGGCTTGGTGAAGAAATCCAAAGATGTGATGGACTACAGTGAAGAAAACTTTGCTATTGTGTTTGCTGCTATGGGTGTAAGTCGCTATTATTGGAGCAGAAAGATGCTTGAATATTAAATAAGACAATGTTGAGTGGTAGCTGAACATTACTTCTTCTGAAAGTGTTCTAGGTAGGTCTTACGTATAGTAAAACAGTGCTAAATAGGCTGGCTGACTGAAAATCCAAAATGGCCAGTGGTATGGTAACAAGGTGAGTGCCTCTTTAATTAGGATAAAATATTTTAAGCTCGGGCGCTAGCCTAGACTTCTGGAAATAACTCAATTTTTGTCAAGATTGTAGGGGAGATTGCGATACAGAACTTTGACTGTTTGTGTGGATTAATAATGAGGTATTTAGATTTTTATATGACATAAAATCATTGCATGCTAGAATAGTCTTGAATTGATATCTTAATGTTGTGGTTTAGGTGAACATGGAAACTGCTCGGTTCTTCAAATCGGACTTTGAGGAAAATGGGTCCATGGACAATGTGTGTCTGTTCTTGAATTTGGCTAATGATCCAACGTAAGTAATTAAACTATATCAGTTTGGGAAAAGCAGAGAAGAACAAGTAAACTGGAATCTGAAGCCTCACTGGTGACCTGTCAGATATCATTTATGCTGATACTTTGCAGTAGAATGGAGTATGAAATGCTGGTACTCTGGTTAGTGCATTTAGCAGATTTTTTCAGGGGGTTTTAAAGTATTTGCAGCTTCAGATTGTTACCCTGCAACCTTAAAGTGCTTGTCATGAATGTGCCATACTGTTCTATTTCAGCATTGAACGCATTATCACACCTCGTCTAGCTCTAACAACAGCAGAATTCTTGGCATATCAGTGTGAGAAGCATGTACTGGTCATTCTGACAGATATGAGCTCCTACGCTGAAGCTCTGCGAGAGGTATGCATTAACTCAAATAATGAGTGTTGGCGGAAGGGATTGATAGTATAAAGTAGAAATGTGAATTTCTGCTCAAGCAGAAAGTATCCATTATAGTGTTCTTAAATTACGCAGTGAGGCTTTTAGCTGTTTATCTGTTGGTTAAAGTTAGGTTCAGCAGTTAAAATTTTCTTGCTGGTGTGATAGTTAAGCTTATTTGGCTGCTTAAATTCATCAGGTTCATATTGCAATTTCTGATTTGCCATAGCATCTTGTCGTGGATGGTTGTGGTGACATACTGCTCCTAGTAGAGGATCTGGGTGGCATATTCTGGTATCACTTCCAGGAAAATACCTTAACTCACCACTGTACTTGAATTAGAGGAGATTGCTGGTCTGTGTGAGTGATCCTGCTTCCTGGAAACATATCTCTGGATTGTCTGCAGGTCTCAGCAGCTAGAGAAGAAGTGCCTGGCCGTCGTGGTTTCCCAGGTTACATGTACACTGACTTGGCTACTATATATGAGCGTGCTGGGCGTGTGGAAGGCAGAAATGGTTCCATTACTCAGATTCCTATTCTTACCATGCCCAATGATGGTGAGCTATTTTTCAAGTACGTTTTTTGGTAACTAGCACTGTAAAGGATGCCTTTAGAGCAAGCTACCTTGTTTTGGACACATAGCAAGATCGAAGTATGACATTTAGGTTGTATCTTAGACAGTGCAGTTCTTGACCGCCTGTGTCTGTTCTTACTAGAAATGCTTTGCCCCACTCAGACTTCAGGACTGCCTTGCAACCCTTTATTAGGCATATTTACAGCTGTAATCCTTGCATAAGAGCATTTAAATGGTGTCTAAAGTAAAATACTGTTCATTAATATCACTGATATACTGTGTTAACTGTCTCAAAATTGGCACATTACTGCCAGAATGGATATGAAAGGTCTGAAAACTGACAAACCACTACTTTCCTCAGATATTACTCATCCCATCCCTGACTTGACTGGATACATCACTGAGGGACAAATTTATGTGGATAGACAGCTGCATAACAGACAGGTGTGTACCAGACTAGTTATAACACATCTAAGAACTCTTCTGCACTTGGAGTARTAATGCTGAGCTTGTTGGATGTCTGTTTCCTCCAGATATACCCACCTATTAATGTCTTGCCCTCCTTGTCTCGACTGATGAAGTCAGCTATTGGAGAGGGCATGACCAGGAAGGATCATTCGGATGTATCCAACCAGCTGGTATGTAAAAAGACCTCATCTGAGAACCAGGGGCATGTTAYATCAAATATACATCTTTTGCTAAGCAGCCTGTAAAGAGCATGCTGAACAGTTGCAACTGAGTGTGCTTCTGACTGCTTAAAGCATTGACTCTTGAGTGCTTAATCTAGWCAAGTGACACCACTTGATTTGGATTTTAGTAGAAATGTTTGTACAGAGGTGCTGTGCAGTTGTATCGGTCACTGCCACATGATTCTCTGTAGCATGATAAATGTGTACTGTATGGTGTAGAACATCTAGTGTTCTCCAGCAAATACTAAATAAACTGTTCTTTTCTTATATTAGTGGAATGATGATCCAGGCTTACTGCATCTGTCGCTATATAATACTATAATGCTGCCGTAGCCTTAGTCACTTAAAGTAATAAAGAACTGGAAAGGGACCTCAAATATTATCCTTCCAAAAAGCCGCCTCACTTGCTGTTAAACTGAGTAAGTGTTTTAGTTACCAAGGTAAAAGTACTTACTCAGTTTCTCTCCCTTTTAGTATGCCTGCTATGCTATTGGAAAAGATGTACAGGCTATGAAGGCTGTAGTTGGTGAGGAAGCTCTTACCTCAGATGACCTTCTTTATCTGGAGTTTCTGCAGAAGTTTGAGAAGAACTTCATTGCTCAGGGTAAGTGTCTGTTTAAGGAACATCACAGTATTGCTTAATACCTAGAAGGTCTAGGTCTTATTTTAAAATGTTGAGACTTTTTCCTGCCTCATAATTCAGTCTGTGGTTACAATCTGTAGGTCCTTAYGAAAATCGTACCGTTTACGAGACCTTGGACATTGGATGGCAGCTTTTGCGAATCTTCCCCAAGGAGATGTTGAAGAGAATTCCACAAACAACRCTGGCTGAATTCTATCCTCGAGATTCGACTGCAAAGCACTAGCTGCAGCTTCATCACTAGCTCCTTGCTCTGTGAAATGCTGTTTGTTTTCTTTCTTCGTGTGTTGGTGTTTACTTGTCGCCCTTGTAATTAAAACCAAGAATAGGTGACATTTGTGCCAGTGTTCCTATGTACACTGATACCAGTTTTTAAAATATCCCTTCTTCCAAAGTCTGGATCTTCAGGAAAATCTTTAGGCCAGCTCTTACAAAYGTGCAATAGCTATCATGAAGCTTGTATTTTGCAACTGGACCTTTTGCAGACGTTTTAAAAGAATGTCTGAGAATTACCAGAAACTGCAAATCCTTACTTTCAAACCAGGAACRTGTTGTTTAGAAAACACGAAGGAACAAATTATTTCCTTTGTCCAGAGCATCTGCTCTGTCAACTTAGTTGCCTTGCTGATGGTAGAACAGATGGCACTTCACTGTGCTGCTGTTTGTGCTTGAAGATAAGGCTAGTATGTGGAAAGTGTGGTGCAACATACATCTTTGAACAATTCAATTCACTAATTTTTGACTATGGCTTAACATTATTAAAGATATGCATGAGGTAAGGACACTAGTGAGCATACGAGTGCTTTTCCACTAGCCAAGGTCTTTTCAGAGGTCACAGGCAGTGGTTTGCTAGCTGAGGGGAGCATGTTAGGACTTGATTACTGAATTAAAGRTTTTAAATTTAAGTTTGCAAAGTAAGTTTCCTACTTACCGTTTTATTCCTTGAATTCTAGAAATGCCAGAGACACAAAACAGCGGCTAATGCATTCCAAGGTCAGTAGTGTCCCAGTGGGCAAAATGTGGATAATTCAAGGCTTCATGCTGCTACTGAAGGGGATTATGTGTGATGTGACAAGCTATTAAACCTGACACAGTTGTACTGGTGGGAGGTCGGCTTTTAAAATGTCTTGTACTAAATGATGCAACAGAAAAAAAACTTACTGTGTGGATGGATATTTTGAATTCTGTTACAAAGCATGCTCTAGGTGGCACTGGGTCCTGAATTATGTTTGAAACTGCTGTGGATTGCACTCTAGACRCAGATTTGGCTAGCCAGGAGAGCTCAGCATTCCCAACCACTTCCAGCTTGGCTAGTCAGTTCTGTGTTGTATTTTTAACTGATTTAAATGAGGCTCAGAGCCCAGTGCTGGCAGACTTTCTTGCTTTTTCTTTTTTTCTTTTTCTCCTCTTTCTTCCTCCACTCCTATCCCCAGGCTTTAATGTAGTCTAAGCTCTGGTTTAGCTAAACTAAAGCATGTTGCACCTCTCTAAGCAACTTCTTCAGTTCTTGTCTAGGAAGGTGCTAACATACCTTATACTATAGTGTAGTAACTCCAGAATTTCCTGATGTTTACCTATGTGCAGTTCTTTCTATAGTTTGTTCAGTGTTCTCTGTAACTTCAATGCAATAGCAACTTTATTCCAGTGCATTCCACCCTAAAGCTGTGTCAAGTCTATTTTTCTTGAGGTAGGGATGGGAGGTTTGGAAGTATTGACATGAAAATACTTTAATGTAGAAAATATCTAAATAAATTAAATATGAAAGGTGTTGTATGAAATGAAAGCTTTTGTGATTCTGTGGTAAGAAACAATTTTGGGTCATTGTGCAGTGTCTTGCTGCAGGAGTGGCTTAGATACCCCTTGCCACAGGGGTTCCTGTTTACATGAAAGCACTTCATAACCTGATAAAGTACAGAAGCATTTTTAACTTCTTTTTCTACATCTAGAGAGAGGGTCTCTGGGGACACCTGTACCTTGCTACTAGAGCTGATAGCTTTCATTAGTCAGGATTTGAATGGGCTTCAGTTTTGGGACTGAATGCTTTGTGCTGGTAGAGTGAGCGGGAGGAATGTTGCAGTTGAGGTAAAGATGCTACAGGAATGTTGGAGGGTAATGTGATACCAGTGTTTCCACCTGAACCTCAGTTGTTAGTTTGTGCTAGCGGAGGCTGGGAAAGTATTCTTAAAAGGCCCCTTGAAAGTCAGCTATGGGAACATGTTGACTTTACATTTTCTGTACAAATCATACTAAGGGTGAGCAGGACCTTAGGGCTTGAGCAGAGTTATTCTAGTATTCTACCAAGACAGCCTGGGGCATGATTCTAATTAAATCATGGGTGTAAGTCCCTCCATATAAATTAACTTTTTTGTCATAACTGTTTCCCTGCTGGAGGCTGGGGGATTGCAGCAGATGTCTGGTGAAGGTGGCAGAATTTGAGAAGAGCACAGTGTGAAACAGTGAGATCCAGGATTCTCCTAGAGGTACTCCAGAGAGCTGAGGTAAACCCAAACTTACCTTCCTTCACTGAAAAATGTGCACATCAAAAACAGTCTGCCTTTATTCACTTAATGAGGAAAGAGAACACCTTTCCTTTCTCTTGATTTTTTGCTATTCATCTTTTTAAGAACTGTACCCTGATTTCCCAAGCTGCAGTGACACTGTCTCTGTAAACAAGGGTTTGTTTTGACTGGTAAAAACCTGAACCTGTCTCAAATCTTCTCCCTAATTAAATATTCTGTAGTAAAACTCATAGATGATGTTCCTTGTACAGAAATACAAATAGTCCTTGAGGGAGATGAAGAGACTAGCTCATTTTTTAAAAAACCTTTTTTAAATATCTAAACTGGTTCTTGCAGTACATTTTTTGCTGGAAGTCATTGCARTATTAAAACTATAAATCCCATTTTCTTAGTATTAATAATGGCTTATGATAGTCCCAGAGAGCTTGAAAGACTCTTCATTTAATACTGTGGAGAATGGGGAAGGAGGATAGATAGCATGTTAGAAAGCAGTGTTCTTCTTTAATAATTAAAATAAAAAAGTTGGAGCAAGCAGGATAGAGTTCTGTTCCACTGACTCAGCTAGTTTAGTATTTTAAGTGCCTCAGTTTATCTAGCTGAATAAATTAGAATAACAGCAACTGCTTTAAACAAATATTTTATGATCTGTAAATGGAAGAAGGCGAAAGAATGGTTTTATAACTAGACCACTGGGTTCTCTTTCAAGTTGAACTATCATGTGTCCAGAATTTGAGCTGGTTTGTATCAGGTGGTGTCACCAATGAGGCRTTATTTCCAAATCTTGTCCCTTCCCAGAGTCAAACAGACTCGTTCTTTTAAAAGCAGTCAGCTATGCTGAGAGACTGATACAAAGCCATTGTAGACAGCTGGAATCCCAAAATAGCTTTGTCTTGAGGGGAGAACCTATGGTTAATCCACTAAAATAACTTAATTAGCAGATGGCAGCAGTCAGTGTTCAGTAATACCTGTRAACAGTAGGGCTGGGCTTGGTTTGAAAACGTGAGTAAGAGAAGAAWTGTCCAAAATCCAGTGCTGATCTTGAGAGCAAAGTATTTTGAGATATTAAGAAGGCAATGAGTGCTGAATTTCAGAAGCCCTTTAATGGGTGGTGAGTTTGGGGGATGAAGAATGAATGCGCATCCTTGCTGCCRTGTAGAATGCTGGAGAGCGAGGCAGCTACCTTTTGCAAAAAATACCTGGAAGCGTTTGTATACTAATAAAAGTGGCTCGTGGAACGTGGCCATGTTACACAGCAAAGTAAATTCTGCCATCATAAGAGTATTCTCTGWAACTAAACTTTATAATTTGCACTTTTGGGAAGCAAAGTGGAAAAAAACAGGTTTCCCTGCTCTCCCAAGGCTAATGGCAGGTCAGTGAGAAGCTCAGACCCAGGCTAATCAGCAAAGCCTCACCAGTGATAGCATGGCTAATCTGAGCCAAATAGAGGTTGAAACTGAATTTAATTAACGAGCAGTTGTAGGTGGTTTTGTGACTGGGATGGTCCCCAGCAGCCTGGGTTTGCTGGGGATGAAATAGCTGTTGCCTGCAGCTCAYGGGAGCTGCCTGTTCAGCCTGCACAGTGCTCACCAGGAGAGGCTTTTCAGCTCTGCAAAACAGTGCGATGAAGCAAGGCAGCCACGCAGTGGCAGTGCTGGCCTGGCTTGGGCTCGCATGCAGAAGGGAGTGGAGAGGTGGTGGAGTTAGCCATCACATGTCAGCTCCCAAATCAGGCATGTTAATGCAGTCCAGAAAGACATGGTTGTTTCAGGTCCTGTATTATCTGGAACCAACATTTATTCCTATTGAATGTTTGCGTAGCAGCTATTACTTCAGAAACATAATTACCAGACCTACTGGAAGCAGCACTGTATGCAGTGATGCTTCTTTGTCTGGATGCTGCTGACTGTAAATGAACCGAGTTTTTGAATGATGGGTTGTGGGGAATAGTGAGGAAGGGCTGGTTTCAGTTCATTTGGCAATATAAGGTCAAGAAAGAAGGCTTCTGCATATACTGAAAATAAAATTGGCCTTATTTGCTGTTTGAACCTGCAGGGCCTCTGGTCTGACGAGGTAGGTGTTYTTGGCAGAGGTAGACAGAAGTTTGTCTAACCTGGTCGTGTCTAAGTCTGAACTGCCTCCTTGCTCCTTGGACTCGGGCACAGTAAGTGGATGGGCTGCTCTGTCTGAGCTGCCCGCAGCGTGTTGCTCCTCACCCGCAGTGGCGCCTGGTCTGGCTCTCGTGCAGTGCTATGATGCTACAAGTGCAATCACCCGGCGTGTCTCAGCCTGCTTTCCACAAGCTCAGGGGATTAGAAGTGGGGCAGAAATCTCCATCTTCCTTCTGGCTCATGCTTTTAGGCTGCTAGAGGAGACACATCTGTCAACGTGGGCACAGTATCGTTGTTGCCCTGCRTGTATGGGCAAGTTCTCCCAGGCTACAAAAGAGCCTATCCTACAGACTAGAAGCTGTCCAGGTAGCAAATAGTCTGAACCTGGCACAGGGCCCTGGAAGAGAGGAATGACAAAAATAGCTTTAGCTAGCATCAGCCAGAGGCCATAGACACAGGCTGGGGCTTGTTGCACAGCTCATTCAGCACTGAGCTGAATTCCCCAGGAAAAAGCGGTGACAGAGTGCATGGGGCCTCCCAAACCTGGAGGAAGGGCATGCCACTCTGAATGGTGTGTTGGGCTGTGTTACAGGCTGTAATCTTGCTGCCTGCTTGATTTTTGCTTCTCTTTGCTGGCTGCAGTGTGCATGATGCCTCTTGTAGCTGGTGTCCTGAGAGTGGCAAGGTCTCCATGCTAGCAGTGAGCCCTGAGCTAGCACCCAGACACTTAGACAACACGAACATTTTCTGAGGGCAGCTGGRGACCCAAGGGTCTGCAATCAGCATGAGAGGAGACACAGGTAAAAGAACAGTAATTGTGTGTAGAAAAGAAGGTTAATATAGCTGCCCTACTGCCAGCAGAGAGCAAGCTAAGCTTTGCTAGGCAGGGCTTCAGCTGCAGGAACTGTTTGAGCTGTTCCTCATCTCAACCAGTAACAGCTAAAGCATGTCCTTGTGCAGGCTGTCTCCTCTTGCGCAGCAGGATGGTCAGTGGTAATGGGAACTGTCACCAATCTTTCTGGGGCAGGCAAGCCCTTTGGAAACAGCATCTTGTTACCCAAGCTGGGGCCCTGTTGCCCACAGCTATCATGTTGCACCCCAGGCCAGGGGTTGCTGATAGGAAAATAAATGCTGCCTTGGAAAGGGGGCCACCATTGCCTGTATTGCAGCAGTCCAGTGGTGCTAACTCTAGCATTAATGTGCCTGTTTGTTCCACCTGTACCAGAGAGGGAAGGAATGGCAGGAATTGAGTCTTTGCTGCCACAATCCTTCTAAAACTTCTTAAGGTTTTGTCACTTCTCCCTGCCTGGTTTTGTGCTGCAGTCCCACCGTATGTATGTCCTTTCTTTAGGAAAAGCCTCTTTAGATGTGAAAGCTGAGCTGCTTGGGTAGTGTCCTCCAGCCTGATCTTCAGCTTCCTTCATCACCTGATGTAATGCTGTCTCTGCAGACTAGCAGCCTGCTCGCTCCTGCCCTGTGCCAGCAAGCAGCTGCTATACGAGAGAGAGACCCATGCAGAAATGTGTGACTGCATCTTCATCTGGCATCAACTGATCACACGGGATCCTGGACTATATCTGCTCCTTTGCTGTGTTATAGGTGAGTACTTTTGAAGCCCCATGTTAGGACCATCAATTTGGGGCTGTTTATCTGGGTGAGAGACACTCTACAGTGAAAACATAATGCACTGTTTTTTTCAGTGTAGCTGGCATGAGTGGACATGGTAGTGCAGGCAGGGAGCAGGCTGCTAGTGCCAGACAGAGCCAGGCTCGCTCCTCCTGTCCGCAGAGCCAGCACGGCAGCCTGCTGTCTTGCTCTTCCTGCCTCACAGAGCCTGTGCTTAGCCTAGTGCTGAACAAACAGACCAATATTTCATGCATGGAGACAGCAGGTACCAAGCTAAATGGGACGTGCTGATCTCACATCTGCTGCCTTAGTGCATTTACATGCTGTTTTCTTAATTTTTTTTTTCGGTAATGACTAATGAGGGCTGCCTGGGGGTCTTATCCCCCTTTGCCAACTGATTTCAGCCAGTCGGATTCCTCTGAGAAGCACACAACAGCTGTTGTTTCATTTAGGGAAAGGAGGAGAGCAAACATTGRATGCGTTTCCCCCCACCCTTCCCCTTGGGTTTATAGTTTGGACTGGCAGATGTAAGGCAGGGGACGGTGCTGGTAGGGAGAGTTACTGTGCTTAGGAAAGTTGGCTGCAGGTTATTTGCACATCAAAAGAAGCTTTGCCTCCTACCCTCTATTGCCTTGTGTGCCCAAGGTGGCTTGATTTAATTGCTCTTTCAAAGGCAGATCTGGTCTTGTCTGTGCTGAGGTTTTAGGTGTGATTCAGCCCCCCCATAGCCAGAAACTGGTGCAGTTGCACTAATGTGCTAAGAAAAAGCGCAAATCAACTTTCCTCTGTCTTAAGGCTTATTTGTGTTAGTTGATGAGTTTAACAATTCTCCTTCTGTTTGATGATGGTTAGCACTGGGGCAGCTGGAGAAATGGCTGAATTCAGAGCTAGCCTAAAGCACAGAGGGAGCAGGAAACATGACTGACTGCGCAAGGAAATGAAAGAGCTGTTGCTGCTTTTCTTGTATGGCATCCCATTACTTGGTGCACAGCAGTTTGAGCTAACTTTGTCCCTTGTGTTTAGATGCTTCGTTAGCCTGGGAACCTCGAGCTCAGCCAGTAAGTGGCACTCGTGAATGCCATCCCTTCCATGTTCAGCCTGCCACAAGGGAAGCATTAGAGGGAATGACTTTAATCCACTGTTAACAGGGCTTTCTGCTCCTTCCAGAACCTGCTTCCTCTCAAGCACAAGAGCAACAGGGAGGAATTGCAGTCGGGACCAGGTCACCCTGGCAGCCGGCTGTGTCCACAATTTGGTCACAGCTCTTCAGTCTGTGCTTTGGAGAGCACTGAGCCTTGCAGGACCATCTTCCCTGAGATACACTGTTCAGCTTGCTTTCCTCCTTGCAGTCTGCCACATCACTGTAACGCTAGCTGTGCCTCAGAGTCCTGCTCCTCATGCGTAACAGTCCTATGAGGAAAAGGTAATACTCTGTAAAGCCGGGCATTTAACTTCTGCTGCCGCCTGAGGCGGAGTGTGCTCTGAGCTCTACCTTCTTASAGGACACAATTAGCTTATATTGGGTTGACCTGACAATTGCAGATCTCTGCTCCCTCTAGGTCTCTCCCAGTTTCTCCCTCCCTGACCCCTGCTGCTTATGCTGTTACTAAGCTCGCTCCTCAAGTGGCATCACTAATTGCCAGTTAGCTCATTAAAGTGAAGCTGTCCCAAGAGCCCTTGAGCCCTCCTTGAGGGGCTGTACTTCAGGGCTGTGCTGTTGTCCTGCTAGGTGCCTTCTCACATCTAATCATTGGGTGAGTGGGATGTTTGCCCCCAAGTAAAAGGAAACAAACAGATGAAGAGGGCTTTTAAAAGCGACTAAAAAGCCATTGGGTTTTAGTGSAAAATAGCCATGAGTGGACTTTTCAGCTGTTTTTATGGAAGAAGCAACCTRGTTTATCCCAGGGGGATCCCAGCCTGACCCAGCCCTATGCCAGGCTGCRAGCGGCTCCCCACAGTGTGCTGAGCTGCCAGACGCAGCTACCCACAGCCGTGGGACTGGGGTGTCCGGCCCCCGGGCTCTGCTGGGAAACAGTCCTTACAGCACGTCCGCCCTGAGGACAGCCTGTCAGGGGTGCAGCGCTACGCTTACGAGACCTGCCCGGCCATGGGTGAGTTCCCCTGCCTCGTTAGCTTGCTGCGTGCTTTGTATTTCAGTTGTAACCTCTCTGGGGCAGGGACGTTCCTTGTGAAACCTTGGGAGAACAGGCAGACTGAGGGGCCTCCTTATCCTTTTCTGTCCTAATCCAAATACGTGCATAGGCCTAGGGAAAGCTGGGAAGGGCTTGGCTGAGCAGGCAGCCTYGCATAGCAGCCTGCGCAGCCAGGAAGGCAGCTGAGTGGAGGTGACAGTCAGAGGTATTTTGTAATAGAAGGTGCCGTTGAGAAAAAGGAGAGATCTCACACGTGGTTTTCTATCTCCTTCCTCCTCAGCAGTTTTCAGAGGCTCTAAAAATAAACTTCCTTCATGCCTCAGGCAGCGTGAGCAAAGCCAAGGTTTCCCTGGAAAGCGTTGGCAGGAGCTCAGTGCCTGGTGCAAATACCTGCTGCTTGCTCCCTGCCATGTTTTGTGGAGGAGAGGGCTGCAAAGCCAGCCTGCGAGTGGCCTTGAGACCTTCACCCTGAGCTATTGCGGGCCCGGCTTCCAGCAGCACCCGAGGGCATGGGGCTGCTGAGTTGAGATGAATTGCAGGGGTGTGTTCTTTTTTTTCTTTTTTTTCTCCTATTTGAGCGTTCTCTATGTTTTTCCTCTGTTCTTCAACCTCCTCCCTTTAATAGGGCAGCCCAGGAGCTGTCTCCAAGTAGTCCTAGTGATGGATTGTGGCAAGAAAATTGTCCTGTTAATTTCTGGTGCTGGGAATACAAATTGCTTCACCTGTCACTTCTTATGAAGACTGCAAACGTCCCAATTACCTCTAATTGAAAGGCACRGGGATGGGAACAGGGGAGAGGCTGCTGCGCTGGATATGGCTGTGTTGTGGACAATTAAGATGCTTTGCAGATCCTCTTGCTGCCCCACTCTGGGGCTTCTGCTTTCACTGCTAGTGTCACTTGCTGTTTAGACCTGTGAAGCAGTCAGATCTGTAGTGCAAATAGACTCCGGGTAGATCAGTTTTGGGGGGAAAACAGCCTGTTCAATAGTCAAAACATGTCCTCGGCTTTCGTTAAGATGTTTTCGTTGTATCTCTCTCTCTGTAATTGTTTTTCCTGGGTGGATGGGCAGATCTGCCTGCTCTGGGGAGCACTGCCAAAGGAAGGGGAGAAGGTGGTGGGTCAGGTCCACAAGCTCGGGGCTGGGGGAACAGGGGTGAATGGGGTTGGGATGAAAATGAATCTGCAGAACTGGGTAGGTGAAGCCTGTGGCATGCAGGGCTGGGAAACGGGCCAGGCGGATTATCTCCTTTTCTCTGATACCCTGATGTATGCTTGAGGCAAGCTGCCTTTTTTCCATGCATGGGTTATCTCAGCTGCAAAGCCGAGATAATGACACTCGCCCACATCACGAAGCGTTCACAGGCCTGGAACAAACAGGGCCAGGTGGAACGGAGTCCCCAGAGGGGACCTTGGCTTGCGCTGCGATAAGCTCTTTGTGGACTTGATGGGTGCTGTGCCCAGGAGATGGGCAGAGGCTGAGAAGKGCTTGGGGGCTGCCACGCAAGAGGCAGTGTGCTTGTTGCCCTGCCTGCGTGATTCCCAGGGCAGGCAAGAGCCGTCCTGGTTCGGCAGTTCTTACTCGCTTTGAAGCGTTTTTGCTGCTGGTGACTGGCAGATCAGGCGCTCTGCTCGGCTGGCTCCCGCTGCTGGTGGCAGATGGGGCCGGGCCGCAGCATTGCCCTGGAGGGACTTCCTCAAAAGCAGAGGGATGTGAATAAAGAGGTGCGTAAGGGGCAGCATCTGCCACAGACAGCGACTGCAAGCTGGTTTGCAGAGATCAGAGGCTAAAACAGTCAATAAATGAGACGTTGCTGGGCCACAGTGCTTGCAATTACAACGCAAGCCAAAATCAGAGACTCCTTGCAGCAGCCAGAGCACAGGGAATCCCAGGGGAGGCTGCAAGAGCTYCTGGGAGGTGACACCAGGGTCTCGGCTCCTTTTCCACGGAGCTGGGGCCGAATTCTGCCAGTAACAGAGCTCGTGTTAGTGCAGACTAGGGGGAAAGCTGGTTGAACAGCATCTTGCTTCAGTAATTTTTCAGCTTGCAGTRCAAAACATGAAGGGAGTGCTGCAAAGAGAGGGTTTATCTTCCTCAGTGGGATTTGGAGTTGGAGAAGGCCTGAAATATGCATGAATGAGTCAAYATGTGACCATTATTCTGGCATGGGGAAGACAGGGCCCTTGCTGGTGTTTCCCATCATGATTTGTCCCTTTCTGTCTTTGGAAATTCARTGGGAGCCCTAGAAGTATCTGTCTTCTGGGTGCAAAAGGAACGAGAAATCTTTTTTTCTGAGCCACAAAGCGGTGATGATCGTACCCCCACCTCCCTCAAAAGAAGGGCAGCCGCTTCTCTAACAGACATTGGAGCCGAGAACGCCTCGGGCCTCATCAAAGCACAAACTTTTGGTGCGTCCGTGTTGCRTGCAGAGGAGAGCTTGGTGACGACCGCCGTGGAGACGTAGCATGCAGGAGGGGGCTTGGCYGACGGACTGGTCGGGCGCGCCCATGTGCACGTCCCTTGAAATGACACTCAACGTGTTGCAGTCTCCCCACACCTCCATGTACTGCTGCACAATCTACCCTTGGTAATTTTCCTCTAGCAGCTCCTGCTTGCAGCTGTGCTGGACCGTGCAACTTRAGCAATGCTTGCTTACAGCTGAGGGCTGGTTCCCATCCCCTGATGTGTCCCAGACCCCTGGGAGACCAGGACAGGTCATTCAGGCTCTGGCAGCTCTGCAGCCCCCAAAGCCTGCTGACAGCCACTGCCCCTGGGGCAGAGACAGCTGAAACTCATGTGTGCCATCCCCTGGGGCCTCGGGGCCCAGCCCGATGTGCTAACGGCTTTTGCCTTCAGTGCTGGTTAATGTGTTGGACTGAGTTAGATCTGCCTTATGCAGAAAGGCAGCTGTGACTGTGGCCACCAGCCTTCTGGTCTTAAATTTCAAATAGTTCATGTTGTTTACAGAGTGTGAAGTAAGTTTTAAAAAATTTATTTATAAATAAAAACATAAAATTACCAGTAGTTTACATCAGTCACCAGAAGTAACATCCAAAAAACCTGCAGAAAAATAATTATATATACAGACTGAACCCTGGCCTCTCCTGGAGTGGGGCAGGACAGCCGTTAGTCACACCAAGGAATGACACATCTGCAATGCATACGGTCAAACACAGCGTTGTGCAAAGGCAGCAAGTCAATGTCTCCAGTCGATCACATGGTACAGCGCTTGTTGGTGAGGATACGGGGCTGGTGTACGAGGAAATCGGACAGGGTGCCCTCAAAGTCAATGGGAGTGGAGTCCATTGACTTCAGGAGCAAGGCAGGAACAGGGCTGGAAAGCCTGGGAAGGCCAATGCCTTCTGAGGAGCTATTAAAAGAGGGCAGTTGGGAAGAGCTCTGCTCCCTTCTGCGCCTCTCACTTATTTGACACTTAAGAGTTTCCAATAACTGTGCCCTGACTTGAACACAGGATGTGGAGGGGATACAAAGCCACTCAGAGAAGGTCTATGGCTTGGATGATGCACAAAATCCCTTCTGGCCTCTCAAGAGCTGAGTTGGATGCAGAGTTTCCTTTGGGCTCTGGATAGCTGTCTTTCGTCCTCTTTTTGCCTCTGATCTTTTGGTCCTCCTAAATTATCCTTTCAGCAGGTTTGGGTAAAGGCTGGGACTGCTCCCCTACCTTGTGGCTTGCAGGAAAAGGGACCTGACCTAGCCCCGATCTAGAGCCTCAGGGCTGAAACCCAGACTGGAGGTTTGCTTTTCTCCAGCAGATGATGGCTCAGGCTGGGCATGTGCTGTGTGTCCAGCATGGGATGACCGGACAGGGATCACTTGTGGGGTGGCACGTGGCTCGGGATTAGTTGTGGGAGGAGATATAGAAGGCACAGACTGGTTTCCAAGTTTTGTGTTTGTCAGGCTAGAGTGGGGCAAGGGATATGAAATCCTTTTGCTGAGAGTCTGCTGGCTGGGGGGAGGTTGGTAGCACAAAGGCAGCCTGGCTTGGACCCCTTGGCCAAATTGATGGGGAAAACAGGGATGGGAATGTGAYGCTCCCCCACAACCAAGGTGGAGAGGGCTTTGTGGGCTTCTGCCCAGCTTGCTAGTGGATAAATAAACATATTGCAGTAAAAATACCATTGCACTGGCACAAAGTGGTCCCAGCTAGAAACCTCCACCCTGCCAAGCTTGGCCCTCSAGACATCAGTTATCGTACATCAGCAGCTGACTTGCGGGGTGTCTGGCATCTGCTGGAGGTGTGTGGCGGGTGACTTCCCTCCCGGCTGTCAGCCTGTGCTGGGCTGCGGGGGTACGGGAAGGGGGCTRCTCCCAGGGCTCCTCGGCAAGTGCAGAGACTCTGCTGGAGCCCACTGCTGTGGTGGAGCCTTTTCATTCACTTGCTGAACGCAAGAGGAAATTTTTTAAGAGTAGAAAACAAAGTGAGAGCATTTTCTCTTACCAGCTCTTGTTAGCAGCTGCGGCAGAAACCCGCAGACTTAATGGCATGGGAGGAAATAAGGCAGCCAGTTTGATGGGGAAGAAAGCGGGAGGGAGTCAGTCACAGCGAGAAAACGAGAGAACGTGTGGGGTCATTGCCTTCTGCGTGTGCATTGGGCCAAGTCCCTTCTTGGGGTAAGTAAAATTGATTTCACTCTCGATTCTTCAGGGCTGGCTGCAGTTTGAAAATTTCTGTTAATCCTTAAATCCAGTTACCTGTTTAGCAGCTGGAGAATAGGGATGTTAAGTGCTTGTCCTTCAGAGACAGGAGCGATGGCTCACCATGGATATGCTTTACGGTGCAAATTAGGAGAAGATCCCTGGCCTTGCAGGAGGGAAGTGCAGGTGCAGCTGTAGATGAGGGCAGGAAACCTGCTTGGATTCAACATGGGCTGTGATCATTGATGAAAGGCAGTTACGATGTGGTGTTTGCAGTAACGAGATAGGAGCTTGCTGCCAGATGCTGGCTCAGCCTGGGGCAGGAGTCACTGTTGTGATAACTGAAAAGATCCTACATTTTTGGTTGCTGGAAATCCCAAAAGATAGGGAGAAGGTGGGAAGCAATTAATTTGTTATTTTCTAAGGAAAAAAAAAATGCTGATTTCTGGCTGCTTACATTCTTGCTGTTCAACTTCATGAAGTTGAAAGGAGTTTGTTTCCCAAGAGGCACTTTTTGGAAACCCAGGCCTCTTTGAAAGTGTCTTGGGGTGAGCTTTTATAGTCACTAGTCCTTTTAGAAGATGGTGCTTTCCAGTGGTGTGCATTGAGGGGGAAAAAAGCTGAGAGTCAACCCTACAAATCTAAGGTTGCTACCCCTCCGTAGGCTTGAATTAGTGTGTGTGTGTGTGTGTGTGTGTGTTTATGTGCATGTGTGTTGCACATGTGTGTGTAGGGTCATTCCTGAGGCACTCTAGGATAGCTGAAGGAATGAAGAAGCAGAGCAGGATTTACTGCCTGGACCAATGGCATGATACAAATCCTCTTGGTCCTTATGGGCTGGCTCCTTGGCTACCATTGCTCTCTGGAAATCAGAATCAGCTGGAGAAAAGTAAATGTCAGAGCAGCTTAGTGCTTTCTCCAGGTTGTGGGCCAGGGACCAGCGGTGGAAATGTGGTTTTGGTTATTTCCTCTTGAACAAGGTAGGAAGGGCTGTGGCATCCCCATTCCCAGAGCTGTGCTACTCACAGGTTCCATTTGAACCAACGTTCATTGCTCTGGTGTTCGCTCTGTGGGGAGAGTTCGCCCTTGGGAGTTTTGCATCATCTTGTTACCTGATAGGAAAATTTTTTGCTAAAGTCCTGTTCCCTTATTGCCTCTGTCTCCGGCTTCTCAATCCTACAAATGAGCAGACGGCATCTGCTGAGGATGCATCGGACACAAGGGGCAGATGCTGGGCACATCAGCATTGGCACAAATTGCTTGTTCATCTCTGTAACACAACAGGCAGCGTAGGGCACCGTCATGGTGCAACACTGGGAAGGGAGAAGGGCTCACGAGCTGCCCAGGCAATCAGCTCAGCTAATAAATACATGGCTCATCTGAACTGTACAAGCTGCACTCAGTATGAACTGAGCTGCAAGGAAGTACTTCTTGCCTGGAAGAGACATCCATCTACAAAGAGGAGAGGGAAGGCCTGGGTCAGATCTCTGTGGCAATGATGTCTTCATAGGGGACATCAGTACCGGGTATATCCAACTCAATGGGCTCCTTGCCATCTTCCCCTGAGGCGAGCTGCTGGAGCATCTTCTCCAGGTTCTGGTTCCTTTTGTACATGTGCAGGTAGCTCTGTTGCAGCTGCTTCTGGTAATGAATCACCTTTTCCTTTTCTTCCTTCCATGTCTGCCGCTCGTGCTGGAAGCTACAGGTCATCTGCTCGTTGTTATCCCGCTCAGCCTGCAACTCTGCTTTCAGCCTCTCCACCTCTCCCTGCAGGGCCTGTGCATCATCCATCATCCCCAGGGCAGAGCTGGAGGCAGACCTAGCCCCATCCCGGCCTTCACTCAGCTGCTCCTTGAGGATGGTGAGCTCTGTTCGGAGGTCCACGATCTCTTGCTCCAACAGGTTTACCTTCTCTCTCAGGAGTTCGGACTCATTTTTCTTACGCTGGAGCTCATTTTCACACACCTCCAGCTCCATGTCTTTGGTGCGCAGAGAGTCCTCCAGGTCCCGGGTTTTCATCTCTAGCCCTTCCATCTTTGCCCTCACCTCTTTCAGCTGAGCTTTCAGGCTGAGGATCTCAGTGGTCTTGGTGTTGAGCTCAGTCTGGGATTCCTTCAGCTGCTGCTTCAAGAGAGAGATTTCCCCAGATTTCTGGCACACCTGTGAGGAGGGACACAGCATCTGGAGTTAAGGTTGAAACTCAGAAAAAGCATGTGCTGTCAACGGCAGCCAAGGCAGTAGCAAATCACCCTGCAGATCAGTCACGCCATGCAAGCAAAGCCAGGGCATGCTTGGGCTTCTGAATRCGGAGATCCTGGCTGAGAAATTGGCTCTGGCCACAGTTTTCATACTGCCAGCTACTGTTTATATCCTGCATCTCATCCAAACCATTCAGAAAAGCACTCCAGCAAAGGGAGTGAAAACTTGCCTAGGCTCTCAGGGTGAACTGGAAATGACACTGTACTTTTCTGTGGTGCCTCTCTGTGCAAGAACATCCCCAGCCTACACGGAGGTTTGCTTGTGAAATAGCCGTAAGGATTTAAGAAGTTGGCACCCCTCAGCTGAGATGTAGAAATGGACTGTGTCAAAGGAGCTCCCTGTTTCAACACTCAGTACAGTGTGTTTGTTGAAAGCACCGCTGAAGGCTCACACGGTCAGTTAAACTTGCTAAGCTTGTTTCACAAGCAAACGCCCAACTACACCCTAAAATCCAGCAAAATTGAAGCTGGGAGCAAAGCACGTAAATCCCATTGACATATCCAACTGAGTCCTAAAGTGTTGCTGGATACAGAGCTCATGGAGAAATTTTGGGGTATCAGCTTCCAGCCACTCTTGCTGAGGTGCCGCAGCTGGAATTTTGATATGGTTCAGAAACCAACATGAAAAGATAGAGCAGATTCATTTGAAAACATACCCAGGGGGTTTGGGAAGTGTCAGTTTGGGAGCAAATAAAAAAGAAATACTGAAAATCATATAATAAATCCTTGAAAGGATGAAAAAGAACAAAGTTAAATAACGTGCTCCTCTAAATACATCAAGACAATAGCTATACTTCTCTTTATATAGTTGCAATGAAATTATATCTGTTTATTTTATTAATGTGGGTGAACAGGCTTGCTTCTGAATTTTCAGCAGTTTAACTATCTTTGTTCAGTGATACCCAATCAGTAAGAACATTAAGTACAAGCATGGAGTGGAAGGTTTTACTACTCTGTAATAAATGCCCAAGACAAGTCCAAGTAGCTCCTATTAACGTACGGGAAGGCAGCTTTACTGCTCCTTTGGGGCAACCAGCCTGAAGAACCTTGTGCAGGAGGCTGGAAATGCTAAGTTATTTTAATGACTGTTTTCTTTTTTTTTTTTTTTAATGCAGTAGTTGTTTCCTTATGATGTGAGGTGCTAAGTTGCTAAGAGGGGTAGTGAGCCAGCCAATCAATAGTAACAACTTACAGAGCCTCCATGTGACAGACGAGCTGTCTCTGGTTTAAACAGCTGTATCTTCTCCAGCCAGCACTTAGTGCATGCGCCTGCCCACCTGCATGCACTGTTCAGACCATTCAGGCTAGAATTGAATGCAAGTACAGAGATGAAGAGGTRCATGGTTTGCCTATGGTGCTGATGCTACCGCCTCATTCCACGTGCATCCTTTGCTTTTGGCATTTGCAGTTTTGGCATTTGCAGAGCACAGTGAAGCTGTGCTCTGATGTGCTCCAGTGATGCTTACCTCCCACTGAGTCTCCTCCAGTGCTGGGGCGAAGCTGGTCTTCTCCTTCTCATACGACCTCAGCTTGGTCTCCAGCAGGTTTTGCTCTTTCATGAGGTTCTCCAGCTCCTCCCGGAGCTGTTTCTTCTCCTGCTGCAGCTGGAATACCTGGAGGTGAAGGACTTGCTGTGTCCGCTGGGTTTTCTGTGAAGTTTGCTTGAGCTTACTGTTGCATTTCTGCTTGAGGCCCTCCAGCTCTTCCTTGCAGCGCCTCTGCTTCTCTTCATAAACCTGACAGGAGCTGACTTCCTTCTCCTCAAAACTCAACTGAAGCTCCTGCAGCTCTCCCTCCCGCTCTAACAGCTTTTGCTCCAACTCCTGGATCGTGGACTCATCTGTGGAGATGGGTGAACGGATGCAAGTGGTCTTCTCAGAGGCATGGTGGGCTTTGCCAGGGTTGATGATCTTGTTGCCCCCATCGGAGAAGGACATTGCTTTGAGGCTCATCATGTTGCTATCTTGGATGACAGCACACTGCGTGATGTTGTGGGCTGAGCCCCCAAAGCGGCTAATAGGTCCCACGGGGGTGACCAGTGGATCGAGCTGGTAGCTGCTGCTGGTGCTGTGGGTCGGGAGGCTGGACATGGAGTTCCTGCCGGAGTCGGACAGCCCACCAGAGCACAGCACGGGCTTGAGCTCTTGGTCCTTGGCTTTGTCTGGAGGGTGCAGCTGCTGGGAGATGTGACTGCCGTTCTCTGGGGAGGAGTGGAGGATGGCACCAGACCGCGGYAGCACTGGTTTGAAGGCTGTTGCTCTCACAGCAGCCTTCTCTGTGCCCTGGGATGAAGAGAAGAACTGGTCAGCACAGAAGACTGATACCACTTGATCTTTTCTCCTCGGTTCTTTCTGTCCCCAAGGACAGAGGCCCCAGCGTGGCGACAGCTGGGGTCTTAGGAGAAGGGCTGAAAGCTCAAGAGGATGCTACTACCTGACAGCTAGAACCACCTCTTTTGATGGAAAATGGTATGACTAAATTTGATAGGATATGGACTACACTGCTGACCCAACGCCCCAAAAGGCAGGGGATGGCAGGATGCTCTCACCTCCCCACTGTCCTTCTGCTCCCACTTCCTTGGCACCAGCTATTTTCTTTGAGCCTGCTCCTGGGCCGGAAGCCAGGATAGCCCTGTCAGTGGAACCAGCAGCCGTGTGAGGGCAAGGATTGTCAGGGTGGACACAGCCCTGTATTAACAAACCAGCTGGCTACCAGCCCCAAGATGACCCCTGTGCAGCCGTGCCCCAAGCAGCTGCCATGGGGCAGGGGAAAACAAGGACCCGCACGTCTATGGGACACACTCTCCCCTACTAACCAGTTCCAGCTGATTGGAAAAGGGCATCARTTTCTGAGGTGTGGGTGTCCCAAAGTCCATGCTGCTCGTTCCAGCTTGGCTGCCCAGCTCCCCGCTGGAAAGTGATGTGTAGTCTGCCCGGTGGGAGCCATGCGTTTTCTGGCTGACCTTGATATAAAAGAAGTCCTCATTCTTGCTGCTTTTGGAGCTGGACTTGTGGCTGGAGTCCTGGGAGAAGCCAAAGCGAAGCAGCCCATCTGAGTACCTGTTCAGCTTTTTCAGGTGGGACGACTTGCGGAGTTTGTACTGGGAGGCTCGGCAGTGCTTGCTGTGGAAGTTGTGGCCRGAGATGAGGCTACTGACGCTCCCCATGCTGCTCCCGGGCTGGGGGCATATAGCGGAGAGAGGAGACCCCGGCTTTACTGGGCAGGGAGGTGGCCGGGGAGCGGGTAGAGACAGCCGGTGCTGCAATCATAGCAAAGCTCTCCCTGAGCCCAGCAGCTGCAGTCCTGGGGGAGGCAGAGAGAGCACGGTGAGAAAAAGCAGTTTGGGAGGTATGCTAGCGGGCTGCTATTTGGAGCGCACGTTCTGGGTATCAGCAGGAGGTGTGCAGTTTCRGACTGGGTGAGTGCATAGCACATACCCTGCAATGGCGTGTCTGCCTAGGTGAAAGCTGGCATCAGCTCGTGAGGGCACGAGCACTTGTGCCAAGGGCATGTGTGTGTTTCCTGGCACGTGTCCAGGGTTGGGTCAGCGTGTGCCAGAGTGTGTGTGTGTGTGTGTGTTTGTAAAGGTGCACGGTTTTTGGGCACATGCGAAGCAGGAAGGAACCCCGGCTGGCAGCCTACGGGCGCCTTTTCCCTCCCTCGCACAGGGCTTTCGCAGAGGAGAGGGCGGCAGACAAGGAAGTGCCGGGGAAGAGCAGGGCTTTCCCCTGCCGCTGGGGAAGGCTCCAGGAGCCTCCCACAAGCTGCCGGCGTGCTCCAGGCTGGCTGGCACCCGCGCTGCCACCCTGCATGGCACGGTTCCTGGAGAGCTGGATGCCTCCTGCCCCGCGCCTGGAGGCTTGCCGGGAAAGGTGATGCCACTCCTCCCTTGGCAGCCTCTGGCCTCAGCAAGCTGGGTGAGTTCATCCCGAACACCGCACCATCCTCGCTTTCTGTGGCAGCTCACGCTTGCTCCTCGCTTGCCTGGTTATTGCTGAGAAAGGGCTCGTCTGCCAGCAAGGCTGACTCGAGTGYTGGCCCTCCCGACGCGCGCAGCCTTGCTGCCAGAGCCAGGTTGCTTTGGCATCAGGCTAGGGAGAGCACACCTCAGCCGCTGCTTCGGGACCTTTCACAGCACGGATGCGGCCGTACGACGCTTGTGTTGCTAGTCCTGCAGCGCCCTGGCCCTTCGCACCTYGGCCATCGATAGGGAAAGCACCTCGAGGGCGGCTAACATGCTGAGCATGGAACGCTCTCGGGTGCATGCGTCTTGGTGTCTGCACGAATGAGACCAGGTGGGGTTACGCGACTCCAAAGGAATCTCAGCTGTTGCCTTAATTAAAAATAAGGATGGGAGGAAAAGGGACTTGAAGTGATCTTTGGGTGCATAATAGGGAATAGGTACAAATTTCAACAAGCGCCCAWGCCTCCTGCTTATGCTGTGTTGATGGTTCTGGTTGTCAGACTGGCAGCTGCACAAGCTGCAGTAGCCTTAACCTTTCCTGCATCATCCTGTCCCTCTCTGATTTCTCTCCAATTTGCAGTGGTCCTCTTAACCTACCTGAAAAGGGATACTGTGAGGCTTAATTACACTTAATATCTGTGCAGCACTTAAGAAGATGAGAGGTGTTATATATGTGCTAAGTATCATTATTATGGTTCAGAAGTGCTCTRTGTTAATTCTCAGCTATAGTGGGGGAAAAAAAGAAGAAACCCAGCTCCTCATGGCCTCTGTGATGCTTGGCTCCCAGCGTCAGGGTTATAATGGAGATGCACCTTCCATCTAGGTAATTAAAGGGTGAGGTAGGGAGAAGGGAGAAGAGCTGCTGGTAGGCAGAAATTAGAGCATAATCAAAATGAGCTAAATCCACATTGCACAGGAAGATGAGAGAGAAAGGGGAATTGTTTGGTGGCTGAGTCACTTCAGGAGCGTGAATAATTGGAAACGTTTCTGCTCTCCACTGCATGCAAAATAGCAAAAAGCTTTCATCCTCTACGGCTCTGGTGTTGCGTTGTCTGGCTGTCCTCCCTGGGGTGTGCACCACTTTGAGGGTCCTGTTGTCCAAACAGGCTTCCTGTGAGTGCCGAGGGCTGCCCAGGGGTAAAATCTCTCTCCAGGATGGGGACAGGACTCGTGTACTGCAGGGAAAGAGATGGGCAGGAGCACGGAGGTGGAGGGGGGCTGCCTGGCACTGCTTGCCAGGGTGCCCTCCTTGCAGCCCCCCTCCCCGCTGCCGCCTGGGCTGCGCTCGGGGACAACCCCCAGGGACCCGTGCCCTGCCTCGGCTCTGCTCCAGCCTGGGAGCCCTTTGGGCGTTGCTCTGCAAGAGAGGCTGCACTAACCTCTGCGTCTTGACAGCTCATCTCAGACGTATCCCATTTCACACCTGTCCTGGAGGGCTTTGCCCAATGGACTTAAATGCGCCTATGGACAGAGCTACCACATCCCTGTGAAGGCTTTTCTTTTGTGCCCTGAGAACCCAGATTGATTAAGTGTCAAATAAAAGTCCCAGGAAGTTGGAATATCTACTTCAAGACCTAAATCCATTTTTAGGAGATTAACAGAAGCGAGGAACCAGGGTCTGAACTGTTTCCTGGATGTTGCTGTGTTAAAAGTGATCGATGACTTTTGGATTCATTCATTTTTACAGGGTAAGAGGCATGATGTGCAGGGAGGGGGAGGAATAGCTACAGAGAACAGGATAGTTGGCACAGAAGCCTGCTTCGCGAGCGTGTGTTCCCGACACCGCGTTTGTGTGGACGTGCCTGTAAAAGGAAAAGGCAGTGTCACAGAATGAAAGCTGCCAGCTTTAGCTACAGCATTGCAGAGACAGTATTCAACATGTGCGAGCAGGAGAGAGGAAAGCAGCCATTATATTTACATATACCTATGGTAGAGGCGTCACGGAGGTTTGATGCCTTAAAGCAAGTAGCGGCAGAGGCTGGGCAGACCCACCGCGCGGGGGAAGCCAGGCTCGCTGTCAGGTGGAGAGTGCGGAGCTGTGGCCAGAGCACCTTGCCAGGGAGCAGCCAAGCCCTTTCTTTGGATGCTCCCGTGGTTTCTTGGGTGCCTGCAGAAGACAGGAGAAATACTGGGGGGAGMAAGCTGGGACTTTCCAGCCTCTTGGCAGGAGGTGTTTCAATCAATCCCAACCCTCCTACGCACGCCTGAGAGGGTTGGGTATACCTTTTTCTTCTTCCCTCTTTTGATTTTAAAAAATGAACGTGTTGAAAGCCATGGAGGAGTTGGCATTCACTGCACGGCATCAGCAGAAACCAAAAGGCTCTGAAGACAGCCAGTCTCCTAGCAGCTTAGAGCCCAGGGAAGCAGTGTGTCCAGGCTAGCAAAGGGCTCGGGCTTGTGCTCCAGCTTCAGGGCATCTCCAAAAGGGGGGACCTGACTTGTCCCCTTTCCTCATTCTGCCTCAGTGGCATGGGCTTGCATCTCCTCTGTGTCAGATCTAGTGACCGCACAACTCCCCAGGGAGCCAGGTCAGCTTGCTGAGCCAAGAAAACCTAGTTATTTTGTATACATATTTTTGGAAGAGGTTTTGCATGATTGGCAACCACCATGGTTACGTTAGACACATGGCAAAGTGACGCCCTCACCATAAAAAGGGCTTGGGAAAAAAAAARCATGACAGAGTGCAGGATCTGAAAACGCCTTGGCAGTGGTGGGTGCCCGTATCTGCATCAGCCTGTGCCTACTGGGGCACAAGCATGCAATAGCCGCGTGTGGAAGAGCGCTGGAGATGGGGTGTGCGTTGTGYGTAGCTGGGTCCGTCATGTGCGCAGCACCGCTCCTGCGTTCGTGCTGCACACCAAGAGGGAACTCGCGCCATTGCGAGCGGAGCGCGTCTCCTGGATAAGCGTGTGGGGCGTCTCTGGGGGGAGATGCAGGCTGAATCCACGTGTGTTTGCTGTGTATGTGTGTTTGTGTTGTGTTTGTGTGTGTTAGTGTGCAACAGCAGTGCTACTGTATCACCCCATCCCTGCACGCGCCTTTGMCCCTGAAGCCGTTAACCTTTCTGAATGCTGCACATTTCCATCCGCTCTGCTCCTGGCCATGCCCAASTCTTGGTGTTAAATGTGGTTACTTTAAAACGTGATTTGTCCTGTCACTCACCAATTAATGAGGACAAAAACCAAAACAGGCACAAGCCTCTCGCTCTGCCACCTCTGGCAAATTAGCCCCCCAAAGCACCCCTTGCTTTTTTGTATGTGCCATGGGGAGGGGGATTAAGGCCCTGCGTTGGTCAGCCATGAGCCAGGGCCGCGGGATCCCCGGCTTTTGTTCCCCGCTTGCGCGTGTCGGAGTGCCGGAGCCCGCGGGGTGTTAAGTGATGGAGTTGAGACATTGCACTCGGGGCAGAGAGCCGTGTCTGACTCTGGCGACACAGCCCTTCCTGGGATTTCAAGTGCCTGTTAACAAAATCAGTTGAGGTGGARTGGTAACGAGCTGTATGTGGGGTTTGCTCTTTGGTCCCACGGTTCACAGCTATTTAGAGCACGCACAGCATCTAACTGCAGCATCTCTTGCCTTTGCTTTCAGGTGAATTACACAATGCAAGAGAAAATGATCACTGCTAAGGACAGGATCAGCCCCTGATCTGCGGACCTGCGYTGAGAGGTACAGGGATCCTGCGGAATTCATGCCAGGGACAGTCCATCAATAAAGACCCATGCAGATGTGCCCAAACTGGGAGGATCAGGTCTGAAAGCGTGGATTGTCCCACTCTTGCTTTTACAGAAACAGAGGGGAAAAAATGAATGGCATCCCACATTCCTTTCCAAAATCCAATCATGCCTACCCAGCAATTACACGCAGGCAAGACAACTCACTCCCCATCACCTCCTTTCTGAATGAGTTGCAGGAATTTAATCTTATCTACTCACAGCACAGTTTCTTTGAAGCTTTTCCCTAAAACACATCAYCTTTTCTTTGCAAAGTTGCACAGGCATTTGCTCTCTCTCTCTTCTCTCCCTAGACAGATCCCCTTAGTAAAAAGCCTTYATTTCTTTCCAGGCTTCAATGTTACTCTCTCCTTGCTGATCCTGTTCTTCCCCCTTTGGTATGTGAAAGCTTCCTTCTCCTCTGCACTTTCTCGCCTACTCTTTTTCCCTCTTGCATTATTATTCATCACTTCTGTGCAGATGCACCCACACATTTGGGTGTTTGTTGAGAGATGTACAGATAATACAGAAGCAGTGCCAGCTGCCAACAGCCTGGATCCAGGACAAGTCGCCTTCCTCTTTTTGTAGATCACTGTCAGGTGAGGTACCCATGCTCCGCTTGATGATTTGGGTCTTTAAGACACTAAAAATTGTGGCCCCAGGGTAAAATATGGGCATTTCTGCAGTAAATAGCCATGCATATTCTACCCAGAGCATTTAACTTAGGTTTTAATGAAGAGGTGGCCTGATCTAAAGCTTGGCCTGCAGTAATCCCCTAAGCACTGAGCTGGGTTTGGGATCTGGAATCAAAATCAGTAGTTGGTTCTGATTTCTTCTGATGGAAGAGCTCAGCCCCCACATCCCACACCCTGACACACTTCAGGCCAGTGAGACTGGCTGACCCTGGGCTATGTGAGCATGTGTGCAWCTCTGTTCAGATTTAGAAGCTCAGCTCGCTCTTCCTGTGCCCAGCTGGAGACAAGGTCTTAGAAACCTGCTCATTTCGGTCTCCAAATAAATGGCAGCAATTGGGTTTGGAGAGCCCCCGTCAGCGGAGCTGACCTTGCCTGCAGCCTGTAATCTTCACCCTAATCGCACTAATGAGAATGAATTCAAACACCGCCCAGGCAGACACCATCCTTGTGGTGCTCAATTGTCGCATGGAGCTGGTGAAGGGCCCCATTACAAGGCTTTCATTCACTCTGATTCATTGTCCCCCATTCATTCATTGACATTCATGGGGATCATTTTGATCGGAGGCAGCGAGTGAATTGAGTCAGGGATTCACAAAGCGCACACCATGTGTTCTGTCCTGATTTGCCATTAGCGAAGGGGGACACTCCAGATGAAGAATAACCAGCCTCAATTACATGTTACATCCACTCTAATAGCCCAGGAGTCCATCACACTTAATGTTATTTCAATGAACACTACGAGAATTCACACCCACTGGCTGAAGCTTGTTAGCAGAGGCAGTAGTGGGTTTGGCAGTGATTTTGGTGGGCTTCATGCCAGTGCAGCAGTAGTAGATTGTGCTGTGTCTCTGACAGTGTCCCCTGGCAGCTGGGCTCTTAAGTGATGACCAGTGATCCCCCTGGAGATAAATGTGTAATTGCTCAAGCAGGAAAAAAGCAAGAAAAAGGAATCTTCATCACTTTTGAAACTTATCACCAGTGTAGAGCAGTGCCTCTTTGCGCTAAACTTCTGCTGCAGAACTGCTCAGATGGGAGGTCGCTTAAACACCCCTTCCTCCTGCCAGCCCTACTGGAAAAGCCAGAAAATCAATGCTGAATTCAACATCAGCTTTGGAAAGAGCTCTGAGGGAGCTGCATACGTGTGCATCCTGCATGTCCCGTCCATCCAAGGTACTTTGAGATTGAGACAGCAGCCTCAGCCCAGGCTCTGCACAGACAGACTCCTCCACTTTTGTCATGCTTGTTTAAGGGCTCACCTGCAGAGATCTGTTTGCTGTTCGAGGGACTTGCCTGGTTAGCCCCGAGTCTGTCCGCTCTTACTGGAGTCTGGGAAATCACCCTGCCTACCCATCGTCCTTGGGAGCAGGGACCACGAGGCTGTCTAATGGTGAGGGAGCAGTACTGTACTTTAGTGATGGCACGTTCTGCAGTTTAAGCTTTGGATGTGAATCTGCTAAAAAAGCCCCCTAATTAAGGTGCTTTAATGGGAGAGCACGGTGAAACTATGAGTTTGATGATGTAGCTGGCACTGAGGCGATTAGATTAAGCTATGTTTGGGGAAGCCAGTACTAGAATAAGAGGAATGTCTCGAATTAATGATGAATCATATTGGCAGAGTGAGTTTTAGAGGATATCAACTCACCACCTGCTGTGCTGTGCCTACTTCTATGCTGTCTGATCTTTCCACGGGGAAACCACTGTGCTTCCCTGTGCGGGAGCCCTTGCTGATACAGAGAAAGGATCTGGTCCCTGCCTGGGGACTATTCCACAATCTATAGAAAGTTGATGCAGGTCAGCAAAGTCTCATGACTTCAAATGTCTGCATTTCTGCAGAGCCTTGTACTTTCTCACCAGCTAATGCTTACTGGACAGTTAGCCTGAGCACAAACGAATAACACAAACAAACGTGGGCTCAGAGAAAGTGATGTCTATTTTGTAAAGTCTTGCTGTCTCCCTAGCCTGAGAGGGACTTAGAGATGAGACAAATCAGAAACGCTTGGAGCTGGTGGCTAAAAGGTCTTAACCTCAGCTAGCAGGTGTTTGTTCGCAGGGAAAGCTGCTCTTCGCCTTGGCAGCCTGCAAGGAGTTTGGCATCTGTTAAAGCCCACAGGAAAGTCGTGACATGAGCAGAGTGACCTATTTGGATAAGTCTGTGGATAGGAAGTGGAGGCTGTGTAATTGTTTTTCAAGGAATCGGCAGCTGAGCCCCACTGAGGAGATGGATAAGCAGAAAAGCCAGGTCCCTGTGGTACTCCTTGACACCCCCACGGCACAGGCTGCTTTGCCTGGCCCTTGGCATCCTCCCTGTCTGGCCAGAGCACCACCTATACTAGGGAAAGCCCCTCTCTGGGGCTGCCAATTGGGTCATACACAGGTGGAGAGGGCGGCAGTGAGCAGCGTCCCAGCAACCTGCTCAGAGCTGTACAGTGCAAGGCTGAGAAGGAGCTGACTGCCATGCACAAGGTCACCGAGTGATGCTGCAAGAGTGGACAAAACAGCATCTGCTTAACTTGCTCCCACCTGTGAGCTTGAGCAGTGATGGTGTTATTAAAACAAGGCTGCACTTTCCACGTGCGAGGAACCAGAGAAGCAGACGGTCCTTGCCTTGCATGGCATGAAAGCACTGTTCATGTTGACCTCAAAGAGACAGCACTATTTACAAAGCTAGTCCATGTTTTCTGTGCACAGAATGAAAGGAGTGCAGTGAAAGGAGTGCCGAAATGCCTCAGCTCTCCCCCACACAGCTGCAGTTATTAAATAGCTTCATATGTTCACAAATCCAAACAGCACTGTTATCAGGAGCTGGGCTCCAGCAGCCTCAGAGCCTCCTGCCATCTCTGTACTTTGCCCTCAGCATGCAGGGACACCAGGTCCATAGGACCTCAGAAAGGGGTGGTTACATGTTCCCAAGAGTGCTCAGCCCCATTTAACACACTGCACATGCCGGATTCAGACATAGTCATGGCAGGGCATCATGCAAATATCCCTGGACTGCTCTTTGAGCCTGATCCTCTACTTCACTTGTTATTACCACACCATCTTGATCTATAGCACTTCCTTATGCCACATATTTCTGCAAATAACCCTCAGTCTTATCTGTGACATCCCTAACTACCCAGTTCTGAGCTCAAATCAGAGTGCAAAAGCTTTCTTGCTTTGTCTTCTGACCTTAAGTGCCACCTATGAGGCTCTCCAGCTTAGGGTCACATACTGCCCTGTAACATTTTTACACAAGCTTATAGTGGGGAAACAGTTCCCAACCTTCACTTGACCACATGTGAAGAAAACCTGCCTGTGTCACCCAGAAATAGCCAGATCTACTCGCAGCTTCATCCCCACTTTTGCCAGGAGCTCACGTCATACGGGTTTCGGAACTCATCAGTGATTCAACACCGGAGCACTGCACCCACACGAGTCATATCAGTCATGCTCCCAGTACAAAGAAAATGCTTGTATGAGCCAGAGTTAAATATTCCTGGGGTGGAGAGAAAGATCTTTTGAGCTTATTTTATTCCTAAGAGCATCTGKTTTTTCCCACTAATGAGCAACTAATACTGCAATTAAAGCTCTRCTAATTGGAAACTCAGAAATGTTCTGGTCCCTGCTTTTGTTTTTTGCAGGTTTCCTTACTCTTTGGGGAACTGGAAGGCACACCTGAATGGCAGTGAGAGCTCCTGGTTCCCTCTGCCACTGGAAGATAGCCACGACCTCCAGATCGCAGTGAATTCACATTTCTCCCAAAACAGGCACAATTGCCCAGCGTGAAACAGCCAGGCTAGCACCAAGAGACCTCTGCTCCAAGGCACCTCACCCATGCCACCAGCAGCAATTCAGCCTCTACTGAACGCCTGCAGGACTCCTCTCTTAACAGGGCAAGTTTCTGGGAGAAGTTTGTGCAATTCTCTGGTGATAAAGAGCTGGGGATCAGCTCTGAAGGTGCTGTCAAGGAGAGGGGGCGTGTGTTCCCAGCAAGGACCTTGCAGACGCTGTCAGTCATCACTGCCCTTCCCAGCAAGGCTAGCAGGTGCAGAATGACTGCAGGGACCTCGCGTCCCTGCCACGGGAGAGCTATTTTGGGGCCTGGAACAGTCTGGGGCTGGCAGCTGGTGCCGAGGTGGGCGACAGCTGAGCGTGGCTTTCGCTTCAGATCTGCGAGGCCCCTTTTCACACATCTATTTCTGACCCTATAAAACACAATCTGCCAGGGTGTGAGCATGTGGGGGGGCATCCAGAAAAGATGATGGCAAGGGTCTGGCTTGCCCAAGGCACTAGGCAACTCAGCCTCTCTGTACCTCCGTGCAGGTGTCTCTGAACTGTGCAAAGTCGCAGAGATACTGCCCTTTATTCTGTCTGTAAAGGAGATCTGTGTTGGTGGTAATTTGAATAGCTGTAGCCCACATTAATACCTGTAGCCCCTGTCAGTGGCCAGACTAGGGAGGCTTGTATCCTGTACACCTCCTATGCCTATTCGCTGAAGTGAGGGGTTTGCCTGTCCGGTTAAATATAGCAAGAGCCTCATATAACTTAAGATGAGCCCTGAATACTTTTCTTCCCAGGTATCTAGTTGCACTGTTAACCCATGGGGCTTTATGTGTCTCCTTTCTTCAGTCCTGCAACCTATAGCTAACACAGGAATGAGGGACAGGGAGCCCATTTCGCACTAGGTTATGACAAGATGGTAGCACCAAAGATTTCTTCCACAAGCTAGTCATGCTAACTGCTAGGAGGTACCTGATCTAAGATATTTTCCACTGTAAAATTCTCTCCAAAATGTACAGAGAAGTAGTCTCTTCACATACAGTGAAAATTTAGAAGTGGAGCTGTAGGCTGCCATGGAGACAAGGCTCTGTTTGCAATCTCCTTGTCTTTTATTGTCTCTCCTCCTCTCCCAAGTAGCTGAAAAGCGTCCAGGAGTTGCTGTGTGCGAGGCTCTGCCCTTTATTGCCTCCCATCCTCTGGCCAGCCGATGCTGCCCAGCCTGCCCACCCTTCCGGCTGCCAGGTAAGCGCGCAGGAGGTGCAGTTGGCTCCCCTCTCTCTCTGCTGCCTAGTTTTTGAACTTCTCTAGGCTCTTGGCACCTCCTCTGTATATCTGGGGTTCAGGAAGATCTCTGCTGCTTCTCTCAGCTGCGCTGGGCCTAAGACCTCCAGGTTGTGTGCAACATGAGTGCTTGCAGAGCCTGCGGCAATTGCTGCTCTATGGACCTACCTTCYGCTATCCTCTTACTGATGATGGGCAGTTCAGTGAGGATATTAGCAGCCAAAGGCTGAGATGATGCTGGTTCTCTCAGAACATACTCCTAAAGGAGGATTTGCTGTAGTAGGAGTGGAGCCCAGCATGATGCATAAGATAGGAAAGAGGAATAAAAGAGGTAGAGAGCAGGTAGAAGGAAAGAAAGAAGGATCCTAAATCATCAGCTGGAAACTGCCTGTTGCAGTGCTTTCCTTAAGAAAGGCGGGGAAAATAACACAGATCTGGACATCTAGCATAGTTGAAAACCCTGAATCTCTGTCCTTAGCAGGAGACTGTAGGTATCTGATTAAGAAATGCTCTGAGGCAGGACCTAAAGATCTTTCAACAAACTAAACTTTTCCATGTCAAGACTAGGCTCAGCATCACAGCACCTGAGCTCCAAAATTAAAGCTGTGCAGTTTCTATCTCTGCTACCATTCTTGTCTGTGATGCCAGTTATCCTGTGATTTGTCTAAATGCTKGGTATTTTTGTACCCTGTGTGATGCTCAACCAAGTGGGGGCTGAGAAAAGGCAACTTCTGCATGTTGATAAAGAGCCAAACTCAGTCCTTGCTGTGCAAAGGCATCTGCTGTGCTGCCACTGTCTCTTCCTCCTTCAACTCCCTCTTGCGCTTTCTAGTGTGCGTTACATTTCCTCATCCCTGCTCTGCTCAACCAGGCTTCAGTGCAGCAGCCACAGCGAGGGGAAAAAAAGGCAAATTCAGTATTCACTTCCGATTTTCCTCCTCCTCTTTTTTCAAACTTGGCCTGTTGTGAAAACCACCCCTTTAATTCCTGGCTGCCAAACGTAGCAATTCTCTCGAAAGAGAAATGTACATCAAAGTTGCAAGTAATATTCAATTAACCTTTACACAAGATCATCCATAACTGGCTTACAGGGATGTCATTTAATTGTCTAAAAAAATAAACACAAACACTTGCGTTTCAGAGAGGCAAGTCTGTTGATCAGTTCTGRGTTTTGCTGCTGTTACCGCTGATGTCTTGTTAAAAGGCAATTAAAGATCTAAACGTTCCTTCCAATTTTCATGCTGAATTAGAACCTATGACATAGTTTTCTTTGCTTATGCAGTATGGCAAGTGGCCAAGTGTATCCTGTCTGCTTTTACGAATCCTCAATAAATTTCCCTTAGAACATTTCATTGATGGCAAATGGCCTTGTGTTATTGCAAGACGGCAAGTTAAAATGAGCCTTTTGGAGGCCTCCTCTCTTACACCCAGAGGCAGGCGAGCATTTGGCTGCAGGCTCTCAGACCTGAGCAACGCCAGTGCCCTAAGGTGGCGAAATGCTCATTTCTCCACAAGCAAGTGGCTCAGAAGATGAGTATCTTTAATAAATAATTGAAAATGCTCTAATTCTAAGGCACAGCAGAGCATGTACACGCATTGCTACCCTCTACTGGAAGGAACTGGCTTTCACAGAGGCTTTTTACTGCTAATGAGGCTAATGGAGAGCTTCCTTAGCCCAGGAGGTAAACTTCGGCGTTTGAGGAGGGTCTGAACCATTGGGCTGGTGTTGCCCAGAGGTCCCAGGTGAAAAGCAGCGCGGGGACGGGGCTCGCTGCCGCACCTCGCAGGCAGTGCCACAGCTTCAGGAGCGATCCCGGCGCAGTCTGGGCAGTGGCGTGTTTCCCYCTGGATTTTGCTCTCTCAAACTAGGGAACGGCCATTTGTGCATACGTTCAGGACTTCTCAGAGTAAGACCCCTTCCTGCTCGAGGAGGGGGTCTTTTTAAATGTGAGCCAACATAAAAACCTGATAGTAACAAACAATCTGTGTAGGAAAGACTTTGTGACCCACGTGCCAAATCTTTGTACATTCCCTGCTATTTTTAACTAATCCCTAATGGCAACCATCCACTTAGGTCCTGCCCACTCCCAGCCGCCCGCCTTTACCGCTGTGCTCTCCAGACCCAGAGACTCATGTGCTTCGCGTTTCCTCCCTGGTCCTGGCTCTCGCTGCAGCTTTCTTTCCGCTTCCACGGAGGGGCTTTCTGTGGCTGCGTGCCTGGGAGCAGACTCCGGGAGAAAACCACAAAGTTGAGCCCAAGGGCAACACGGTAAACATGTAATGTCAAATAAATTAGGCAGGGGGTGAGTGTTAAGACCTCCCAACCAACCAAAGAGAAGCACATGACAGAGAAAGAATTATTTATAAACGCACTCGCACACAAAAGTCCACATTAAGGAGGACTAGGAAAAAACACCAGGGTTCYCATCAGTGCTAAGTTATTTCTAAGCTCAGAAGGACTGAAGTCCCATGCCTCAGACAGACAGGGCACATGCAGTGCCTGAGCAAAGCACGTGTGACTCTGTTACCGAGCAGCACCCTACCATGATCCTTTTTTTACGCCAGTCTGTGCTTTGAGGAGCAATTATAGCACCCRTTTCCTTTAACGGTTTCAGTGATACTATCTTTTCGCACTTGTCCACGCAGTACTTTACACCATGGGCTCAGCTCTGCTRGGGTGTCTGTGGAAGAGCGAATGTCCTCCTGCACAAGCTGGTGAGCCCGGAGCTCAGCTCTCGCCGTCTGAGGTGGAGACGGGGTTTCGAGCGTCCCCAAGGACAGCAGACACGCAATCCAGTCCTGGGGGAGCGGCACTGGGAACGGATGAYGGGTGATGCGTGCCAGACTCCCGGTGAGCACGCCGAATGCCGTGGCCAGCACACCACCCGGTAAGAGCGGAGGTGAGCTGGGTGGCACCAGCCTTCCGGGTTTGCTCCCAGTTGCACCACGAGCATCTGCCCACCTCTCCGCATGCCGCAGATACCTCTCCTGAGAGTGTGCTCAGCATGACCATACTTGCTCACAGCAGAGTAAAGGCTTTCAAAGAGGAGAAAATAGGATCTAAGACTAACAAGATCAAAGCAAGGGCCAAGGGAGGCCCAAGACGGCAGCACAGCAGGCAGCTRGCAGATAGTGCTTGGGTGCAACTAAGTCTTGGCTCTGTCCCGCTACCCACTGAGCAGCTCTGGGGGAATCTGGCAAAGGGATCCTGCTGGTGTCCCTGGTGACATGAATAAACGTTCCCTGTAGTGACAGGGTGCAGGGTTTTGTCCCCTGGGGTACTTCCCCCTTTCCCCTTAGAAAGCTCAGCAGTTGCCTCCCTGGTTCCTCCAGGTCCTTCACCATCCACTGATCCTTCCCTCCCCATGTCCTTCCCTATCTGCATTTTCCACTCTGCTCCTCCAGGCAGCTGGGAGCATTGCATTGAAGCCAGACTTGGATGCTCCCCTTCCAGCTCCAAAGGACACCGATAACCCACCACCTTGGGGAAAGCCCCTTCTCAGGACGTTCATCCCACTTCCCCAGGGACCAGCCCTGTCTTTGCCTGGCCCTGCACTGGAAGGGAGCATCTGCAAGGGCTGAGCTTTACCCCCCTTTCTCCAGTGCCCCCTTTGCCAAAGCCGACATGCGGCAGAGAGGGTCTGCACCTCGCACCCTTGGCTCGGAAATGCTGCCCTGGAAGTCCCTGAACCCGCTTCGRTACTTTGCAGGGGAGCTGGCTTTTCTTGAAATCTCATTTTCCTGCCTGAATCTCACATTCATTTGCCTCCCACTGCTCCGCAGCGCTGCCTGCCATGGAAGAGTGACTAAAGGGTGGGTGGAAAAGAACGGCTCGGGACCAATTTAGCAGCCTGCAGTGCCAAGAGGAGGGGCTCACCCGGAGAGCAGGAAGGGACGGGCACAGCTGGGGCTCCRAGGGCGAGGAGTGACACGGCTGCGAGCGCGCGTACCACAGAGACGGGGCTGGAGGCCGAGCAGGGAGCTGAGAGCATCCCACATAGTGTGCAATTGTGTTTCTGAGTGCACTTTCGCAGCTGCCATTAATTGCCCCACTGCTGATTGCACTGATGATTTTGCACTTACAGTTCTTTGTCCCACTGATTAATGGCCCTGGTGATTAATTGCACGGGTGATGCCGCAGCCAACGGCAGGGAAAACTGCTAAAACTGCTAACTGGAGGGCTTTGCAGACCCTTGAAAAAGCCCCAGTCTGCAGCTGGCCGCGAGGAGTAGGTGAGCGCTGGGCAGGCAGTGCCGYGCGGAGGGGGCCCTGCGCGGGCTCGGAGACGTGGCCGTGCCGGTGTGGAGGCTGAGTCCACGCAGCCTGGCAGACTCCCCTGGCAGCTATTTCAAAGGGGGGGGTTAGTGGCATCTGGAGCGATGGCATCGGGAGGCCAGACAGCAGAGACTCGCCAGGAGTTTTGTTCTTGCTCACACTCTGCTCGCTGCAGCCTTCAGTGAGGCAAAGCAGCTCTCTGGAGGAATTTGGGCAGCCCCATTAATTACTGCACAAACATCAGCCTGCTCAGGGAAACAGCAYGGGCGCTGCTCGCTTTGCCATGGGCGTCCCGAGACACAAATGCAAGGAGTTCACAGGCCTCAATTCACTTGTTAACATGGGAGAGAAGAAGAAACCCCCCAGAACTGCTCTCCTTTGGCAGCCRGAGGTGAAGACRGTGCTGAGGGGCAGAGTGCTGCTGGYAGGGGMTGAKCACCAGTGTAGCAGAAGTGTTAATRAARGGGRTAACAGGAAACCAGATGSAAACACCCCTKGGAGAAAGGGCTTTGCACCAGCAGCGTAGCAGTACCRCTGYGGGCTGGGASTGAGGTGTGTGGGCACAAGCTCGGGGCTGGAGTGGGAAGAGGGTCTGCATGGAGCTCTCAGAGCTCCCGCACAAGCTTGCGCACGCTTGCCTGCGCTGGACCATGCTGCCACCCCACGGGGAGCTCGCACCCTTGGCTGAATCCCCTGGACCATGAGAAAGAGAGATGCTCTCTGCAAAGCCTGAGCAGGCATCAAAACCCCTTGGAGACAGCAAGGCACAAACTCAGCAGTCAGCTGCAGCCACGCTGAGCCCGTGGCTTGTGCTTGTCCCCACCGGCCTGCAGGGCTGTTGGGCTGTGCAGATGCTCTGACATCAGGGGCAAAGCACCAGCGCAGTGAGAAGCGATGGCCCTGTGCTGACTTCTGCCACGGAGATGGTCGAGCATTGCTTTTAGAGGCAGAAATTAATCCCTGGCTTTGCAGCACTTGCATATGAAATCCAGATGAGCCTGAAGATAAGGCAGGCACCACCGTGAGCTGTGCAGCCACTGGTCAGTGCTAACCTGCCTAACACACACGTACCTGTGTGTGCAAATAAGCGCACATCCCCCAGCCCGTGCACGTTCCACTGCACGCACACGTGCGCAGAGGAATGCACCAACACACAAACGTGCACAGCCGCACACAAGCAAATGCTAAAATACTTCCAGCGATACCTGCGTGCTCGCCCGCAGCGACACGGCGCCGTTTGTGCGCAGAGGTGCCAGACACCTACGCGAGCCGCGGCCTCGCTCCTCCACGCTGCTCGTCCTCCTCCGCTCTGCTGCCCACCCGCCCCCCACGCACACAGGCTCTGCCAGTAAATCATTTCTAGCCAGGCAGGCAGTCCTGTCCCCCTGAGGACGGCTCAAGGCTGACAAGCAACCCAAGGCATCTGCTCGTTTCCTCCTCTTCCCGGGAGTTCGGGGACTCCCGCCCGAGCGGCGGCGGCCCGCGGCCCCGCTGCGCCCCGCCAGCCCGAGGTTCGCCCGGGTCCCGTCGCAAAGAAGTTTTCCAGACTTCGGTGGGACGGGAGAGGCCGGGGCTGAGCCCGGGGCCCCGCAGCGAGACCCGCCGGCGGCTCCGGCCCCGCCGGTCTCCCGCGGGCGCTGCCGCGGGACGCGCTTTGTTTCCGCGCAGCCCCCGCCGCGTCCCG
>NW_028186195.1:1290453-1291746 GCF_003343005.1 Rhea americana
CGGCTTTGTGCCGGCAGCGCCGAGCCCCGCGCCCGCCCCGCGAGGCTCCTGCGGAGCCCCCCGGGCCGGGGAAGCTCCGCGCTGCCTCGGCGCGGGGGCTTCGACGGAGCCTCCGAGCGCCCCGGGCTGGGGGAGCCGCGGGGCCCCGCTGGGACCGTCTCTGCGTGCGGCTGCCCGCAGCAGGGACGCGGCGCCTGGCCCCGGCGCACCGAACGGCGGGGCCGCCGCGGGGGCGCAGCTGCGGGCCCGCATCGCTCGCTGCCTGCCGAGCCTGCCCCCGGGGCAGCCCCTTCGCCTCCTCTCCTCCTCGCTAATCCCTCCCCGCCCGGAGGCAGCTTTGCTGCCCCGCTCCCGCCGGGCGMGCCCGCTCGCCACCGACGAGCCCACGTAGCGCTGAGGAATTCGCCGGGCACCGCGCACGGTGCGGGCGGCCGCGGCCTGGCCGGGCACACGGCGCGGGAGAGCGGCTGCGACGCCGGAGCAGAGCGCGGAGCGGGAAGGGGCCCCGGGGAGGGCGACAGCCCGCAGCACCCGGGCATGGCAAAGCGGAGGAGCGGCCAGGGCTGCTTCTGCCCTGCCTCGCACCAGCGCGCTCCCAAACCCCGGCGGCCGGCTCGTGCTGCCGGCGCATCCGACACAGAGCAGAAATAGCTGCGCTGGGGTGGAGCGCGCGAGAGCYGAGCTCCCGGCTCCGCTCAAACCGCAGCGCTTTGATTTATGGAGCGAGCGCGCGGCAGACKAGATACACCCCCCTCCTTGATTTAATATCGTTTCCTGGCAGCCCAGTTAGTTTCTCTGCTGGTTTGAGCAACGCTCCCACAATCCTGCGGGCTGCCTGGTCGCCTTCAAAGCAGCCAGCTGGAATTTGCTATTTTGGGATCTAAAAACTGAAGCGAGGAAGAAGAAGAAGAGGAAGAAGAAGCGTATTAATGGGAGCACAGAGGAATGGTTTAGCAGGATTTCACTCAAGGGGAAAAGGAACATAAAAAGTGATGATTCATTTTCAGTCAAGGGGAGCTTCGTGTTTCTATAGTAAGTCGAAACAAAACAAGACATCGAAGCCAAAAAGTTATTCGTACCAGATGGGCCAGCGCTCATATCTGTAGCTTTTCAGGAAYTGTCCTGCCTCGGGCTCATTTTGCGGCGATTTAGCTCAGCGTTGCRCTGCTCCGGCCATGGACAGAACCGGGGCACGGACAGAACCGGCCCCGGCCCCCTCCGTCCCGCTCGGGCTGCTCTCCCGGCCGCGGCTCTCCCAGCTCGCACGGAGCCTCGCGCCGCCCGCCGCGCTCG
>NW_028186195.1:1291891-1306438 GCF_003343005.1 Rhea americana
GGGGCGCGGAGCGCGCGGGGCCGGGGCCGGGGCCGCAGCCAGCCCCGACAGGCCGCCGCTGAGTCAGTCGCTGATGCCTTCAGCCCGATGCAGCGTCTTTCTTCACCGCTCGCACGAGTCAGCCTGAACGCAGCCCTAACTGGATTTGCACGGGTGCGTTGCGTAAGAGCCCCTTTACTCTGCTATTTGAGGATAAAGGATAAGCAGAAACTACAAAGACAWGATTTTTTCCTTTYCCCCCCCTTTTACTAACAAATTATTTACAAATCCATTGAAATTGGATATAACTTAAACTAAGTTCATACTAATTCACTGTTCTGCAAGGGAAWTAGGAGATAATAAGATCAGCTATAAAAGCAAGAGGTAGGGCTATTAATGACTTTTAATTRCTTTTAATGAAGCAATACTGGAAACGTGAAGCCAGGCTGGGAAAGGAAATGAAGCTCTGCAGCTCTCGGGGGTTTGCGCAGCCCCGGTGCCACCCAGAGGGGGAGCGTGAGTCCCCCAGGGAAAATCCCACTTCTTAATTTTGCTCCTGGATTCCCAATAATGATGGAGGCACCACATTTAGAGCAAAGCTGAGGGCGGTGCGATAGGAGACGGGGCTCATGAGGGAAACCAAATTGCAAGCCAAAAACGCGGCTGTGCAGGTTCGGCCTCCCAAAAGCCGCGCGCCGCTGCGGGAGAAGCGCCGCGGCGGAGAACCACCGTGCCGGGCACGGAGACAAAACGCGACGGCGAAGAGCTCACGTTTGGCGCTTGATCGTTTCTGCTGGGCGGGCAGACGACAAATGACAAATCAGCTGCAAACCCGTGATCACGGGGAGCTGCGGGGACGTGCGCCGCGAGGGCTTTGCCCTAAGCCGCTGCAAGGCCGTAATGCAGGAGGCGCTTGCATATTCATCAGCTGAGCCCCGCTGCGGCCGAGGCACCAGCTGATACCCGCGGCGTGCCCGCCGTCCCGCCCTCGCTGTGCTGCACAAAGCATTCTCCAGCCAGCGATGCTAATTCTTGTTTTGTTTTGGTTGCGGTGGAGGGGAGAACCCATCTAGCTAATCCCCCCTACCGTATCCTTCCTGACCGGATTTAACAGCAAAGCCGACCGAGCGGCACGGCCACGGCGCTCGTGGGCGCTCCTCCGCGCTCTCCTTCGCCCCGCGCCTTGCYGTTGCCTTGTCTCTCCGGCCCAGAGATTGGAAGGACTTCCAATCTGCCAAAAGCAAATTCTAGGTAAAATAAAGCCAGTCAGAGCGGGAAYGGACCCGGCGCGGCAGCAGGCCTGCGCTCGGCGAGCTCGGCCCCGGCGACGGCGCCGTCTCGGCCCCTTTCGCGGCGCCCCGAGGAGCGGTGCTGGCGGCCCGCGAGGGCTGGGGACCGAGCCCTGGGCCCGGCCCTCGGCGCCCGCCGCCGGCCGGACGTGCTTTGATTCATGGTTTCGGTCCAAACCTGTTTAGCAACACAAAAGACAAAAGGTCATGAGAAAAGCGTATCGCATCCAAGCTCGTGAAAGCAGGCTGAAATTTCCTCTTCCACTTCTGGGATTTATCTGCTCCTTTCCCATTAAAATTAATGATAACAGTGCATCCATAACAGCGCTGCTTGATAGCTCTCCAGACTCCTTTACTTGATGCTGAAGCAGAGGCAAGCCCAGGCTATGTCCCCAGAGCCTCRGAGCCAAGTTTGCTCTTGCAGTTAAACAAAGCAGCTTCCTCTCTGCCCAGCAGAGCTGCAAAACACTGATAAATCGCCGAGTGCTTCTCAGTATTGATCGGTGATGCTAATCTGGGTGCCTGTTAGCCGGACACCCTGGCCACGCTGMAAAGTCTTGCTCTTCTCGTTCACATCTCCCACGACTTGGAGCATCATCCTGGAGCCACTTCACTGCAGGAGCCCTGATAATAAACAARGTTTCTAGTCCTCAGGGCCAGAAAGAAAAGCTGGAAAATTTGGCTCCTCGGGGCATCCAAGACAAAAGGCGAATGTACACAGACCCTCAGATATATTATCTTTTCGAGCATCGTGGACTCCAAACCCTGCCTGTGATTTGCGGAGGGAGTTGACTCACGGTATTTAYGTGGGTGAAGGTAGTGATGGCAAGCAGATAACTCCGAGCTACGGGAGGAGCTGGAACCAGCCCCACCGTTTGGYGGTGGCTCAGAAACACAAATCAGCTGCAAAACTGAAATCTCCCCGGTCCCAGCGCTGTCCTGCCCTGGGAGCTCAGGCGCGGGCCCTGCCGGGTCGGTCGCGGCAGAGGTTTTCCCGCGTTCAGCCCGTCCGCCCTGGCGCGCCTGCTCCTCCCCGGCATTACTCACTGACTGATGTAATGCCGATCCCGGAGCCTTGCACATGTGCGAGTAACCAGTCGGGCAGCAAAAATACGCTGCACGAGAAAGCGGTGAGGGCAGTTTGTCTTACCCCGTCGGCCTGCCTCGCTCCCAGGACTCACCCTGAATATTGCATAGCCTGCTTTTCTACCTCCTACCACGGGGAAGGAAGATGAAGAAAGGCCTGGCTTTCTCTTGGGATTATTCAATGTGCTGCTCAGCTCAGCCTACTTCTGCTTCATTGGCCTACAAATCCAAATTCCCCTAAATAATTCAGCAGAGCTGCTGCACTCTGGGGTTGAATAATTCATCCTGGATCTTTGAGGTTGGGTGGAGGGAAGCGTGGTTGCACYAGCCATTAGGGAAAGCTTTTGGGGCTCCTCTACTCCCTTTCAGCACCGACTTTTCCTCTGATCAAGCCAAGCAGATGCTCCTGTTTTTGTGGCTGTAGGGGAAAGATTGAGAGATGCAGCTGCACGAATGCACCCGATGGGCGCCGGATGCCAAAGCAACTGCCCGTGTCCAGGCTGGGCATCTCTCGTGTCTCCCTTTGCCAGGAGCCCCACRAAGGCGGAGGTTTTGGGGGGCAAAGTGTGACCTTAGCTGGAGGAGCCTCTCTGCATGGGCAATAACCCRCTTTCCCCCCCAGACCGCAGCCGGTGGCAAGCGGCGGAGCAGCCCCCGGCACCGGAGGGATTGCTAAGGACACCCCGGGGCCGGGGCGCTCTGCGTCGGGCAGCRGGGCCGGGCGCCTTTCCAGCCATCCTCGGGCTCGGAGGGAACTCGGATGCGTGTTGTCAGACCTGAGCTCCCGCCGCCCTCGCTCTTCCCAAGGGGCCCGCGAGGCGCCCGGCGCCGGCGCTCCGGCTCCTCTGCGAGAGGCGCAGGGGAGTAAACGAGAAGGAAAAAGTTCTGCCGGGAGGGAGCTGAGGAAAGGGGCGGCCGCGGAGAGGCTGGAGCTGGGAAGCGGCCGCATGTGAAGAAGCCGTGGTGTGTTTTCAGATCCCTTTCGCYGGAGATGACTCTCCCACGGGAAGTCGTTGAGCAACGAGTGTCAGCAGCCGGCTGCTTTCTAGCTGMGGTGACGCCGAAGCCCCGCTCAGGTGCTCTCCGTTTCCCGGGCCGTCACTGCCCCGCTCTGCGGATGGCAAAACCCGGCTAAATTCCTGCCCAGGCTCCTGGGAGGTCCCAYCTCTTTCTCCTCTGCACCCCAGTGATAACAGGTCCCCAGGGATCTGCTTTCCCCCTCCCTCCTGCTCCTTCCTCCTGCCACGTGGGGCTAAGCTCAGCTCTGCCCAGCATAATCTGATTTTGAGGGCAGTGAGAGCGCTGGTAATTATCTCAGTAGAAGAGGAGAGCTGGACGGGGCCGCCGCGCTGCTCTGCTCGCCGGGCCTCCGTCCCCGAGCGGCGCCGCCGGGCTCGGCGCCTCCTCCCCGGCCGCGCTGCCGCCCCCGTTTACGATGGCCATAAACCCAGCTGCGCTTTGCAGTTTAGCTTCGTACATTATAAACCGTAATGCAGAGCCCGTAACGGAGCGAGTCCTCCGCATAACGATGGCGCACGTCTCTGCGCGCGCCTTTACGGCGTGCCAGGGCTGTGGTTACAGGAGCTCCCTGCCAGGGCAGCGGGAGCAGCCGACGGGTCTCGGCGGAGGCGCCGGCACCGCCGGTCCTGCGGGGCAGCGCTGGGGACCGGAGCCGGGACCTGCTCCCGGGGCGGGACGAAACTCCCGCGAAGCAGCCGTGGGAAACGGGCAGCATCCCCGCCACGGGCTGCGACAGGCCAGGGCACACGCTGCGGATCAGCCCGTCTCGCAGAAGGGCTGCGGAGCCGGGCCCGAAACGTGGGGCAGCCGGGGGGGATTCGGCACAGTGCGGCGCGGGGAGGCTGCTGCGCTTCCCCGGGGAGCGCAGGGATCCGGGCACAGAAGGCGGTTTTAGTGCCGTCAAACAGCTCTCCTCCACATTTTGTTTATTTATTTTGCCCTCGTGTGACTTACTGATTTAGCTACATTGCTGCAAACTTGAATCCCTTAAACCAACTTAAATCATTTATAAACCCAGTCAGTAATCCAGGGATTTACCGAAGTCGGTGCTGCATAAACACAAGTACGAGCTGTTTTCATTAAACCAGAGCAAAACCTGAAGCAGCCCTTCTCTTCTGCCTTTTTTTTCCAAGTAGTTTAAAGCGGTTTCAATTTTATTTAAGCCAAGCAAAATCCTTCATCCTGCAAAGGGGGACGTTGCCCCCACGGCCCCTCCGCTCCAACGCCGCGCAGCRTACCCCTGCCCGGGCCGTGCACGGCGAGCATCCTTCCCCCCGCGAGCCCCCRACGCCTTTCCGGGGCCGGGGCACGGGCGTGAGGGCTGCTTTCCGGGAAACGAGGGGCGCTGAGCRGAGGCTCCCGGAGCAGAGCCGCATGCGGCAGCCTGGAAGTGCTGCCTGGGGCCCGAGGGCGTCAGCGAGACTCGGGGCACCTGCGGCTGGTGGGGGAGGCTCATAAAGGTGCTTCCRAGGGTGGATGGGGTGCCTGGAGCAGGGAGAGGTGAGTGCCTGTGGGAAGCTGGAGCAGCTCTTGGAAAGATGCCTGAGAGGGGCTGGGATTTGAGCTGATTTTCTCAGGGGGAGCAGCAGGATGTAGGAGGATAATCYGGGGATGAGGGAAATGGCCACACTGGCCTGTGCTAGGGTCTGTGGGTGCAGGCTGGGTACAGGGCTGGGATGTTCCTCCTCCAAGGGGCTGGAAAGGTGCTTGGAGCTTTCACAGGCAGCTGGAAATGTCTGAGATAAAAACTGGTATCAGCCCTGGCTAAGGGGTGTGCTCAGGGCTGTAGGAAGCCCTGCAGCAGCAGGGAGGATTTTGTGGGGCTGTTTCTGGACTCAGCTGAAATAAAAAAGAGGGGCAGCAGCACCTGGGGAGAAGCTCTGCGGCAGCCTGGTCGTCGGTCCCTGCGCACAAGCGAGCAGGGGCTCTTTGGGGTTAAAGCAGGCCTCTCGGCAGGCGCTTGTGCGTGAGCCGCCAAGCAGCCCGGCGTGGTCACGCTCTGTTTCTGACCCGGTTTACCTCTATTTCCTATCTTGCTAGATTAAAGTGTACGTGCAGAGGACTGTGTGTCTTGCAGTTAAACCTGCTGTGGCAGCGTAGAGGCATCTGCAGCTGTGGAGCCACCTGAGCGTGCGGGTGTTGTTCTCCAATTAACGGCCTGGGGTGGGTGGGGGGAATAAACTGTGCAGCCCCTCTCCCTGGCTGCTCTCCGAGCGCTTTCCAGAGTGCAGAGGAGGGAGATGTGACTGCTGTGCCTCGGGTGACTGAGGCAGCTCAAACGTTATCAAAGCCATTTGGTTTGGATCGTGTTTGGTAGGTGGAGAAAAGTCCCCAAGACGCTAACTTTCTGCAGACTGTGAAGTGAGGCTGCTGGTCGGGAGAGAAAGCCCCTCTCGCCTGTGCCGCGCTGCGAAGCTTAGTGATCTCCCGCCTTCATCAGCCGCTGGAGAATCCACCGTGCAACACGCTCGTGGGAGCCGAAGCGGCGGGCAGCGAGGTCTCGGGGCTCCCGAGCTCTGCCGGGCGCCTCTTCTCTCTGCAGCTCTGCATAACCGGCTGGTTGATGAAAGCTGAGAATAGTGCAAGAAACCCASCAAAACCCTGATTTCTTAGGGGAAAGCAGTAGGCAGAGGAGACCCGCTGYCGCCGCAAAGGCGGCGGGTCCTGGAGGGGGCCCGGAGCGAAGAAGGTGCCGCCCGCTGCTGGCCCCGGGCGCTCGGCTCGCAGGACCCCTCGCTCCGGCTGCGCCGCTCCGCAGCCGCTGTCCTCGGGCTCCGCTGCTCTCTGCTGGTCGCGGCCCCGCTGCGCAAGTGCCCGATCTGGGCTGCTGCACCCCAAAACAGCCGCGGCAGCTGCTGCAGCCGAATCCGGTCCCCCAGCAGCAGCCGGGATTAAAAAAGCCAGGAGACAGAGTCGTTCCAGCCTGAAGGCAATCTGAGCAAAGCAATAGCTGCTTTGGGGTGTCCAGATTTCTTTAGCAATCTAAAAAAAACATTTTTTTTAATCTAGTAATTGCTTACCCTGCAATAAAGCTTTATATCCTCTCAGGCAGGTCTGTCGTGTTTGAAGTGATAAGCTAGGAAAACAAAGCTGAAAGGATCATTGCACAAGGTCGYGGAGGTGGGGACGGGCGGGTTTTGCTGCCCGTTCTCGGCGGGAGATGCAGCGCGTGGGCCGGCAGGATTAGCTGTTCTGTGCCCTGTTCTTGGCGCCGGGCGCTCTCAGGCACAGTACCTCTCCCCCTCCTCATCTCCGTAGCCCTTGTCCGGCAGCACCTGTGCGCTCTCCTGCTGTGTCTCTAGTGTGTTTAACAAAACGGAGCGCAGACYGAAGACGGGGCTCTGCAGGGAAATCCCAGGCTAGCCTGGAGGAACCCGAGCTGTGTCTGCTTTCCTTGCTCTGCACTGTACGATAAAACCGTGAGTGYGTGATGCAGCGTGGGAGACAGCGGAGGAGCAAACGGGTTCCCACCAGGATGGAGAAGGTCCCTCTCGTCCCTGCAGAGCGTGACTTGAGGTCAGCCCTCAGCCTGGACTGTGCCATAGGTAGGGAGCTCTGAAGAAAGCTGATTTAATTGCTTACTCGCCAGGTGACTTTGTTGGGTAAAGCTCTAATGTGAGTGTTTCCTGCTTGATTCCTGCTTTGGTAACATCTGGGCACTGAACAGAGGACAACAGAGGAGGCGGTGAGCCTAAGCTTGAAGGGCTCGTTGAGACAAGACTCCGGAGCTGAGCATGGGCTGTTAGCATCCCACCAACAGATAGTTACTCAGTTTACTTTTATTTTTAGCTCTTGAACTKTTTAAGGAAGAGGGACAGCTGAGAGCCTGGCTATCTGCCTTCCCTTCCCCAACATCCCCTGCCCCCCGGGCACTGTGACAGCTTGCACCTCTCCCTGCAGCTCCGGCCCCGACGTCCGAGCGCTCGCAGCTGTACAGCTCGCTTTGCCCACGAGAGGCTGCTGGTGCTGTGCGAAAGCRTCCGCGATGCTGGCTGCTTTTATTTATTTATTTTTCTTTCTTTTTTTTAATTCTCACTTTAAACAGTACAATGGGAAGCAGCAAGAAGCCACTTTCTCTGCAGCCACGCTGAGCGCGTTTGAGGGCTTTGCCGGTGCATGGCCATCGTCCCTGGGAGGACGCTGAGGCAGGACACCCTCGAGCCTTCCTCGCCTCTGCTGCAGGCACCGCTGAGGGGAACAACTTCATCCGCTCCTGGGGAATAGGCAAAAGTCTTCCCAGGTGAAAAGTGAAGGGACTGACTGACTGGTGGGTAAACAGCTACAGGGTGTGGGGAGGAATTCCCCACTGACACCCAGACCTGCACGTTGGCGCAGGCTGCACCTTTCTCCTCTGCTCGGTGGCTTTTTGAGGGTTTTTTGGATCCATATTCTATGTTCCCATGGGCACATTCTGCTTTGAGGAGGGAAAGAAATTCTCTTTTGAAGCCACTTGGTGGTTGTGAGCAGCTCTGCTTATGCCTGGGGAAGGTATAAGACCTTGCACATCCCTCTTGAGAGAGTGTGGAAGYGAGGGAGCAAGGTGCCTTGGACCAGGTGGCAGGACAGGCCACTGAGTATCTGCTAACGGGGGCTTGGAGGGGTGCTCTGACCAACCCCCTCTTCTAGTCCTGGCCTCGTTCCTGAGTGGAATTTGGTCTGAATCCTCATGCATACTAAAATGTGTTTACAGTGTTAGTTATTTCGCATCAACAAGCCTCCTTGCACGCCAAAGGGCCTGCTGAGAGCCACCTGAGGATGGCACCGCTAATAGATGGAGCTCATGCATTTTGCATGTGAATAGTTTGGGCTGGGTGATTATAAAACACCACCACCCTGCACCGGGTTTTCCATGTGCCTGTCAGTGGAGAGCAGCCCTTGGATCTCGGCCTCCACGTTGGCTGAGGAGAGACAGTAAAGGGGGACCATCGACGAAAAACTGGAGCGGAGGAAGGAATGCTCCATTTCCTTACCCCTACAACCTGCTCTGGACATCACCCTTTGCACTCTGGGTCAAGAGCAGCTGGTCCTAAAGCCTGTCCCCTGCCGTCGTCAGCAGACGGGTCACCTCTCCGTGCAGGGCAAGGGGCTCTTTCCATCCCGTTCTACTTCATTTCGTCTGTGAGACTTGGTGTGCTTGGTCGGTGAAACCCCTGCGGAGGTTTACCTTTCATGGGTGCAGGTAATCGGGGAACGGAGACCAGCAGAACGAGCGTTCAGAGTTCAGCCTCCCTTTTAGGCAGTTATAAGCGAAATGCAAYGGGAACACTGCACAGGGTAATCCTTGGATGGCTTTAGAAAGGCTAGCTGCTATCGAGAGGTTTTCCTGAAGAAGCTTAGATAGCTCTTCAATTAAAACCCATTGAGATGCTGCACTAGAGCAARCTGCGTCCTCGAACCTGCTGCTACTCCCAGGAGCCCCAATTCCCGCGCGCTGCTCACGGCGCCTCTGGCTTGTGCCTTCCCTGGCAGCTCGGTGACTCTGAGAAGGGGAAAGAAAAACCTCCTGGTTTCCCAGGAGACCCTACCATGCGATAGGTAATCTAACCCCTTTAATAAGAACAACCTAGGAAGTGGATTCATAACTAGACTTAGGTTTTGCAAACAACAAGTGTCATTTTCTTTTTTTAACACTGATGTGTGTTACAGCAATGTGGTTGTTCGCAAACCCCTCTCTATTCCTGGTTACACATCTCCCACCAGGCTAAAGGCTCTCTGGCCCTGGGGGCTGGTTTTGCTTTCTGGTGTCCTGGGCTGAGTTTGCAGGGTGGGTTTCACTAGAGGTGTCCCTGCCCCTTCCCCCGCTCCCAGAAAGGATGGTCTAGCGCTTGAGGCACGCGGGACGGTTCCTCCCGGATTCTGTTACGGATGTGGATGTCTCGTGCGACCTTGACATCGTCGTTTGCCTCCCTGTTCCTCCCTTTTCCAGCCTCAGCCTGAGTGCAGCATCCACGTCGAGAGCCCGCTGGGATGGGGCTGCCCCTCGTCGTCCGCRGGGATGCGCTCCGGCTCCGAGCCCGCCGCCTCTGCCGCTCCAGGGACCCTCTTCAGCGTGACGGCTGCTTGGCTGCTTCTGGATGCATCGYCCCGACGGCAGAGGAGAAGCGGGAGCCAGGTTGAAGCCATCTGCCTGAGTTGTGGGAGCTCGCAGCTGGTGGGACACGGGGGGTGAAGGAGAGATTAGAGCAGGCCAGGTCCCCTCTCCCCCTCTGCCCCCCCTCTGGCTCCTCCCCAGCACTTGGGACTAAAAGCCCCTCTCCTTTCCGTGCATCTCATTGTGCGCTGATGGCCRCGGATGTCGGGTAACCATGGCAACTCATTGATTAGCATCCAGCCCCTGTGAGACGAAGAACATGCAGCCATAAGAATTACAAATGATGCTGTATTGTCTGCTGCCAATAGGCTGATTACTGCCATTTTCTGCCAGGTAGACCAGCTTTTACAGGCAACCCGGTGGTGTGTAATTACCATGCTGTGATTGATGCATTGCTATAGTTACTATCTGCTGTGTTCCCTGACTAATAGTTTTTAAATTCCTCTTCAGATGGAAATGCATTGCCTGTAAATGTGAGAGGCAGAGGTCTACTGAGCCGGGAGATTCATCCTGCGAGAAGCCAGTTTGGGTGTGGAAAAGAGTCTCATAAAATAAAATGCGGTGGTCAAGTGCATGAGTCACTTGGATCAAACCACTGATGCTGCTGCTGGGTGAATGGGGATATAAAGCGCTGGGTAGGAAGGGAGCGGGAAGCTGGGACGGCACAGGCAGCTGCTGGAGTATTTTCCCAGGCCTAAAACATTCGTCACCTGTTGATACTGCATGGCTGTCCTAAAAATCACCGGCTCCCACCCTGCGATCCGTAAGGGGAGGCACAGGAGCACAGATGTGCACAGAGCAGGRGCTGGCATCCTGCAACCCCAAAGCCTCCCTGGGGCGGGAGCAGGGACGGTTTTGCCGCCGGCAGGGCGGGCGCTTGAGAGCCGAGTCTCAACGTACTGAGGAGGATTTTCTCACGGTGGTCGTCCCGTCCCATCCCCTCCTGTCCCATCCCTGGGTGCTGGTGGCYGCGCAGCCCGCGGCAGCTGGAGGGTCGGCTCTGCCGTCACCCCGGTCCGCGCRGTCCCGGCGCAGAGCCATGTGAAGCTGTCCCGGCTGTGCTGGCCACCAGTTAGTCGGTGATGTTGGACCACCGAGGTCCCAGCCTGTCCTGGGAAGGATCGGGCAAAGCCTGGCTCGGATCCGGAGGAGCTGCAGAGGGGCTTTGCCTCTCCCGGGGGAGCGCCGGCTGCTCCGGCCGCTCGGCCCCCCGCGACGCGTTACCTCCGGTGTTTAGGCATTCGCGTAACCTATACGAAGTTAAAAGTGGTTTGTTTCCTTTCAGACTGTTGAATGCAGCCGGGGTAATTTAGTAGAAAAATGTCATGCTAATGCAATTCAAAGTTCAAATGATCTTTCATTTTGAGGGAAAGAAGGATGCGTGTGCAGGCAGAATGTTAAAACCTGGTACTTGCCCTGCAATTCAAACAGAAATATGAGCTTCGGGGGATACATAAGTCACATGAAGTACTGTGAGTGAAACGCGCTAAATGAATAAAAATGATCCGGAAGCCGTTATGAGCATTGCTGGGGGCAGATCCAGCTCAGAACAAGTGTAGCGSCAGTCAGGAGCAGTGCTGGAGAGGAGAAGTTCGCATGAAATCACAATAACATGGAAATAATGGGAAGCGGTTATCAGTAAGACGCTTGCCGTACTAACACCTGCCGTGGCCGTGCAGGTGCTCTTGCTCCTCTCCTTTCCCTCCTCCCCGGCCCGCGCGGCGCTCAGGCGAGGTCCGCCGGAGCGGGGCCGCGCTCCCTCAGCTCCCGGGAGCCTCCGCCGGGCCGCGGCGCGGCTTTGCCTTGCTCTTTCGAGCAGATGCCGAGGGCCTTATTTCAGGGCACTGCCCCGACCTGGCTGCTAGCTCGCCTCCGAGAGCCCCAGCCCGGGAGCAGCTTACTGCCAGCTGCTCCAGGAAAAAGCGGAAATCCCTCTCGGCTCCTCGAGTGCTGTTCCGTGCAGTCTCGGCTGTTGTAAATCAGAAGAGCTCCTTCAGCCTGGCGCTGTGGTTTACACCTGCTGGAGACCTGGCTCTCCGAGGTTCGCTGCAGCAAGTCTCCCCCCCTCCTGCTGAAGGCAACCGGCGCACAAATGGTTTGGGATCGTTTCCCTCGTAGCGCCGCTCAAGCCGCTCAGCTACAGGCGCCGTCGGCAGTGCGGATATTCCCCCGGCCCCGCTGCAGCGGTTACCCCGGCGGCAGAGCGCCGCACAGGCCGAGGGGGCTGCGGATGCTGAGACCGGGCGTAACCCGGGCTGAAAGTTCGGTCCGAGCAGCGGCGTGCGGGCCCCGCGCGAGCCGCTCTGCGCCGAGCACGTCGACGGCACGGGCAGGCGGCGAGGACGCTGCGGGCACCCGTGATCGCTCGCCGGATCCCCTGCCTGCTGTGCCGCCTCTGGCAAGCCACCTCGTCCCTCTGCTCGTCTCCCTGCTCGCTTTTTCCTCTCTCTGCATCCTGCGGAGAAGAGCTCTGCTTGGAAGTCGTGTCTTTAGTGGGAGCTGTTAATACAACCTTGCGAGAATGATCTGCCGTCAGCGGCTAAAAGATGCTTAAGGTTTGAAGTCCCTGGGATGGCTTTCTGCACAGCGGTGGCCATCCCCTYGCATCCGCAAAACCTGTCAAAATCTTGGGGTGGAAGTTGCCACTGCAGCTTGAAAGCGCAATCCTCCTGAAGAGCACGGAAGGAAAAAAGCCTYGGTCTCCGCCAGGACTCACGAAGCRTAACTGAAACGCAGACAGCGCCGTTTCTGCAGGGAGGGCGAGGGGTGCCAGCAGCCAGCAGGAATTAGCAGCGGGCAGGCGTCCTCTGAAAGGCAGAGCAGTCCTGGCTTAGCGAGACCCAGCAATCTGCCCTCTCCCTGTCCCTCTTTTGAAGTGGAGGAACAGAGAAGTTACGTGGCACAGAGGGAGGCTCTTTCTGAACAGAATTGCTGAAGCATCTCCAGGAGGCAACAGCAGTTCTTTTGATCCAGAAGAGCCCAGCAGAGCCTCCGCTTCTCCCTGAGACCCCGGCAGAAAGAAACTCCCGGAGGCAGGAGCCTCCCGTCTCCTCRGAAAATTGCAGAGAAGTTCTCAGACACCTATAAAAAAAACTAAGTCTCCAAGTTCCCGTTGTCTTCCCCTCCCGGCAGAGCCCCRTCCTCGGTGGCCCCAGCTCTCCTGCCCGCTTTGGTCTCTCTCCAGAGTTACCCTCCCAAGGGCAACGATCCCACTCCACGTTTCACGGCACCGAGGGATTCAGCCRGCTGTTTCAGATAGGCTTGATGTTAGTTAAAATAATGCTCAGCAAAACCTCCTACCTGGCAAAGCGAGGGAAGTCCATCTGGTGAGAAAGCGTCTAAGGCTTGCATTTAAAATGCACGGCACTACCGAAATCCCTGAGTAGGGTTATATCTCTGCCCAATCTATCTAATTGCAACTCTGTACAACTGCAAGGCTTCTGAAACGGTTAAACGTGTGTGTCCAGAGAAAAGGTATTACCGAGGTAACTGGGCTATAAAATTGTACGTACACACGGAGGGATTCTTTCTGACGATACGCTGGTAATCTGGAGAGCCAAATTTGCTCCCCCGTAATCCTGCGATGTGTGTTGCTGCATTCAGACCGTCCTCAGTGGTATTGTACGTATCTGGAAGGTAATGCAATATTTTAACAGGATGATTTTTTTTTTATTATGACTCCACATTTAGCRTAACTCTTCCCTGAGTCCTCTGGATGATTGTGAGTATCTGATTGTTAGAAAGGAGAAGTAGTTGCAGAAAGAAAAWGAGACTTGAGAAAATTATTTTGGAAGTTGAACAGAACCGTGGCGYGAGAGGCAACGTGGCCGATTGCCTATGGCTGATGAAATTCATTTGCATCTTCCAATTTTTCTCTGGCTGCATCTGACATTTGCCTGCCTTTCTCCTGGCGCATGAAATTTCTCCCTGTTGCTGGCGGGGATGGGCTGGACCTCAGGCCTTTTCCAGGAAATGCCTGATGCTGCCCTAAAAATACCAGTGTGAACGCTGCAGCCTTTTTCTTCCTCTGTTCCTCATCCGGAACGACGCTACAGCCGTAAATCTATCTATATCACCCTATGCTCACAGTTTCTCAACTCTGCAGACTTTCAGGTATTCATCTTCCTTGCACAGGCGGGATGCAGAAAAGCACYGTTATCCCATGCACGGGGGAGAGGGACATCCCGGGCACCTTGCTCAAGGGTGCAGGTGGGTTCGTGGCTGGCACAGGGAACTAAATCTGTATTTCCTGGGTTGCAAGCTATTTCCCTAGGCATGGAACTGTTTTTCCTTTCTCTCTCTTTGCCCTTAAATAGTTCTGGTTTGAAGTGGGAAAATAACCCCAGCAAAGCACACCTTTTTGGAAACGAGGATAATTTATGCTGTGGGTGGCAGGGTTCTCCCTGCAATTTTTTTGAAGAGCCAATTACGAAATGAACCTTTTGCCTCCACTGCTTGCTAGAAAGTGCCCTGGCTGCTACGCCGGGCGCAGAGCTAGCTCGCGGCGCCTTCCTCTCCGACGAAGAGGAGGCCGCAGTAACGAGGCTCTTTCCCCTCCGGGGAGATCGAGGGGCTGCAGCGAGCAGGGCTGCTGCAAGTCAGCTCAAGGCTGGAGGAGCCGCGGCTTGATGACGCCCATCCGCAGGGAGCGTGCCCAGGCAGCGTTCGCACGCGGCGGTGTTATGAATTCCTCCTGTCTGGTGATAACTTTTTTACGAGGTTTTTATTCTTTGGACAGTATATTCAAACCGTATTTTCTGCCAGGCTGGGCTCCGCTCGTGCCTCGCCCCTGAGCTCCCCCCGCTTTCCACCGCCCGGTCACCTGGAGACGCTTCGTACGGCTCTAATCCCCCGGTACCCCGAGGTACACGCAAGCGGCTTCACGAACTCGTAAATCCACAAGGACAAYGTGCGTTTTTATTAGCGGTGTTGCAATGAAAGAGCAGAAAAGGGCTCTAGTACGAAATAGTTCATTAACAAATTTGCCTAATAGCTTTGCAGAGGCGCTCGGCGGCGGGGAGCGACGGCCGGGAAGCCCCGGGGCTCGGCCGTGCTGCCGAGCGGGCGGGGGGATCCGGCCGC
>NW_028186195.1:1306978-1331082 GCF_003343005.1 Rhea americana
GGAGCCGGTGGGGGGGGGTTCAGCGGCGAAGGTCGCTTCTGCCTCCCGGGGTTGGGGCTGAGCCTCCCGGCCTCCCCCAAGGCCGGGCGCGCTCCGCTCGGGGGCGGCGGGGCGGCCGGAGGAGGGGGCGCAGTGCCGGGGGTGCCGGGGGTGGGCGCGCTGCCCCGTTTCCTCCGGGGTGTTTGCAGGAGCGGCGGCAGGTCCTGCTGCAAACGTGGGCGCCCGTGCATCGGGGTGCGGGTCGGCGGCGCTGCAAACGCGGGTGCCTGTGCATCGGGGTGCGGGTCGGCGGCGCTGCAACCGCGGGCGCCCGCGGTGCGGGGAGCTGCCCGCGCCCCGGGAGCAGCCGTGCATCCTGGCGAACCCCTCAAAATCGCCCTCGCGAGTGCCGCGGCAAGGCCCCTCCGAAGCCTTTCCCACCGCTACTTCCAGCTGGAGCCTGGGGATGGGTTGAAAAAGACGCTTGAAACAGGAATCCTCGTTTGCAGGTCATTATCCGGCTGCGTTTTTCCCCCTGCTCAGTGAGACAGAACGAGGTGGCAAAACAGCGAACTTCCCCCGCGAGGCGGACGTAATCCCGTCCCCGCGGCCCCTGCGAGGCGCCCGCTGGAGCTGGCCTTTCGGGAGGGGAAGAAGGAAACGCGGGAGGCGGCGGCTCTGCCGGGGAAAGCAGCCGCCTCCACAGACCAGCTCCGGCTGGGGGGGAGAGCCGAAGCCCGGGGTTAATCACCCAGGCTGGGCACTGACGGAGCATCTCGGCGCGCGTAGGAGCTCTCCAGGAGCAGCACAATTTCTCTGCATGGGCACCACGCGCCGGAGCGAAACAGCCGCAATAACCGAGAATCATCTTCCGAAGGGAACGCGGGAAGGCAGGGGGCTCTGCAAAGGGCAGCGCGGAGGCTTTTAGTGTTTTTCCTCCTTCTCAAATAAAGATGTTTACTACCTTCCACCTTCTCCCTAGCCCATGCAAAACAGATGCTGCTGAGAGCAAGGCAACCGCACTGAACTAATTAYGCTTCTGGATGCAAGGAGCTGCCGCTGGGGACGGCCCGGGCATCCGAGGCGGGAGGGATGTCCGCCAGCTCCCCGCRCCGTTCCCGGCACCGCTGGAGCGAGCGGCCCGGGAGGAGAGGCCGTGCGGCGAGGAGATGAGAAAAGCGGGCGTTACGGCTAGGAAGCAGCGCGGGGAAGGAGAGGCAAGTGCTGCTGCTGCTGCCTGGCAAGGTCCTGGGGACGAGGAACGTCCCTGCAGAGGCGTCGCGCTGCGGTCCGCCGGCCGGYGAGCCGGCCGTGCCGCGGGACGGACTGCCCGCTTCCCGGGCTGTCGAGGCCTCGCCGAGGGCCAGGAAAGCTGGGCGGCTGCAGGGCACGGCACGGGAGCCAGGGAGAAACCGGGGAGGGGGCGTCGGAGATGGGTGGCTAAACCGTGCTGGGAGGAAAGAAAACGCCCAGGCACCGAAGGCCAGCGCGCCGCGCTTGCTGCGGGGACCGATGCTCCGGAGCAGTCCGGGAGCCGACGGACCCGCTCGTCTCCGTACGCCCCGTCTCAGCCGCGGCCGGGGGGCACCCCAGGGCGTTGCCCCCCTGCCCTCGCCCGCCCCTGCCTTYGCTCCCTCCCTTCGATGGATTTGCYGYGTGCGGTCGGCGTGCCRGAGCCTCCGTCCGCGGCGGACAGGGCTCCGGAGGCGCCGGCGCTCCGCTCGCTCGGCGGCGAGCGCGGGTCGGCTGAGCGAAAGCTTCTGCCGCCTTGATTGACTCCCGGATCAATTAACGCTGCGGGCGGCCAGGTGGAGGGCTYGGCCCCCGAGCTCTGCCCCGCTCTCCCCCCTCCCGTCGGGTTAATTCTCCGGGTCTCCTGCTGCCTTTCCCTGCTGGCGCGGAAGGACGGTGCCCGGCCCCGCTCACGCGGCCGGGAGCCGGGCTCGGAGGCGCGCGGGAGCAGGCAGCGCCGCGGAGAGAATCGATTTGCTCCACCAGGCAGCAGCAGCACTTGCTGCCATCGTTTAATTCTCAGTTCAAGCCCCGTGGAGAATGCAAACGGCTCCGCTCCTCGGCCAATTTACAGCTGCTGACAAGCTGCTAAACAACATCTTTGTTATGTGCACGTGCGAGTCCGTGGGCTCTTCGCAGGGTGACAGCATGATGCACAGGTAAGGAGTGCAGATGCTGCCGCTGTTCCTAATGAGCCCTGCTTTCTGCAGGCCGTCAGGAGCGGAGGCTGAAGTCTCCCAGGGTCTGCTGCAGCCCTTTCTGCATGCACAGGGTGTCTCGCGCTGGCTGCAGCGGGCTCTGGGAGGAGGCCTGGCAGATCAAAGTTAGCCTGCGAGACAGCCGGGGCCTTTGCTGCAGGCCTCCTTTGAGCGGTCGTGATGAATTCCGGCGCCGGCGGCCAAGCACGCAGAGCCGCGCTCTGCACCGCTGCGCGCTCCTCGGCACGGGGAGCCCGGGGAGCCCGGGCCCGAATCCCGAGCGCACCGGGCCCGACGGAGCTGGGTTGCTCCAGCGTGGGCCTTCGAACCAGGTCCGCGTGTGACCCGTCGCTTGGAGGGCAGATGCCTTCCAGCAGCGACCGGGGAGCGAGGAGGGAGGCGGCGGCGAGCGGGCGCCCGAGCTCGGTCYGCTGCTCTCTCCTCCGCGCCGCCTTTGCAAGCAGCGGTTCCGTACGAGCACTTGTTAACGCGTGCCACCCTTCTCCATCAAACTTTCCAGCCAGCAGTCCCTATCGGACTACAAGCTTGCAGTGCCGGCAAAGCTCCACCAGCCTCAACTAATCTTGTTTATCAGATTGTGCTAATCGGAGGCCTGGAATTAGCTAGTCCTGTACTCAGTAGGGGCCTGCTGTTGCAGTTAAGTAAATTATCTTCTTAATAATGACAAATCAATTATCAGTGCTGTTTCCAAGGAGAATGCTTTGGTCTACCTTTTCCAAAAAGCAATAAACCTGTATATTTTCACTGCCAAGAATTAGCTGCAGCAATGCAGCCAAAAAAATAAGGAATAATCCAACCATACAGACAGCGAGTTAATGAATTATCCTCTYCCAGCCGAAGGTGCTCAGAAGCAGGGTAGAACTGAGATACAGGCAGAGGCCTTGCTGGGTTGTAGTAAGACACTCTGCTTCTCTTTACCTCCTTTCRTTTTTTTATTTCCGAGAGCGGACGATATCCCTCTAGGGTCGGGGGAGCTCAGCGTGCTCTCCCAGGTGCTCCGGGCCGGCGCTCGGCGCTGCGACCGGGCTCTTTCCGCCGCACCGACCTGCAGCCCYGGGAGCTGCCGCGTGCTGAGGTTGTGCAGGGGCAGGGCAGGATGCCGGGAGCTGCCGCGGGGTCGCCCCCGCGTCCCCCCTGCACCTCCGCAGCKGCTCCCGGCCTCTAATTAGCAGCCTTCGCGCTCGGGCGCCGTTCGGGCATCCATTAGTCGGTGGCGACACTTGCGCTGACAGCATCGACGGGACGTTTCAWCAAGCAATTAGGGGAAAAAAAAAAAAAAAAAAGGAAAGTCGAACTTGTTCCAAAATACAAAGGCAGGCAGCAGCCGGCATAAATTAATGTGTGTACTTTTTAAGTGTTTACTACAGCGCTGTTTTCTTCTGCCTTCCCATGGGAGGTAATTAAGAAAGAGGCTGTTCCCCCGCTACCGTGCGGTGTCAGGAGCTGCTGCCATATCCCCTTAACTCCTGCAACCCTCCTTGAATCTGACAGATGATCAATTTAACGTCCTGAGGAGGGGGGAGTTATTTCTCTCACACTTTTAACTTTAGGCATTATTGTTTCCCTGGGTGAATTGATTCATATTTGCTTGGCTTCGTTAGCTGAAGTATGCCGTACACCAAATTAGCACCGAGCTTTGCGCGATCAAGAAGGCTGGAGCAGTTTGTTCTTATCAGTAATTGATCATGGAGCTATTAATGGATGCAAATGTATTTGGTCGCTCTGCTTTGATAAATAACGGCTCGCTGCTCCCCTGTGAGATGATTTTTGCTTGCGTTTCTTCTCTCTCCCGGCCACGCAGTCCCCGGGCCAGGGGCTGAAGCGTCGGGCTAGCAGGAGACGGATCGTGTGGCTTCGTTTCCTTTCGCTCTCGGTTAGCGGTGGGGACACGCTCCCGCCGCTGATTCATCCTGGCAGTCGGCTGCAACKTTGAGCAAGCTGCTCCGGCTTCTGTGGGCAGCGGCTGGCGAAGGACTGGTGAACGTCCTACGCGGCGTTGGCCAGAACGGGTGGATCTCTGCACCGTGTTTATCAGGCGGTTTCCGAAACGGCTCGGAGGGACGTCAAGGACGGGGGACGGGGGCCTGGGGCTGCGGGCGAACCTGCCCCTGGTTCTTGGCAGCAAGGTCGTCCCTCGCCGCGTGCCCGTGCCGCGCTCGGCCCACCGGGGCTTCGGGCCCCGCTCGGATGYGCACACCCTTAGGGACAAGGGAGAGCCAGTTTGAGGACACCTTGCCACCTTTTGCAGCAAATAAATCCTGGATAACGTTTTTTTTCTTTCCCCTTTTCATTATGGTAATGGCATCATTTTTGTACATGGCAATTCTCAGACACAAATAGCACTAAATCACCTTCCCCTTCTATGGTAACTACACTAATATTATTAATACCCTGTATTCATAAAACAATTTTCAGCATCTCAAAGCGCTCTGCACACATTAATTTAGCCTTACAACCTTCCACTGGGAGAATTGCCAGTATGAGTCGCATTTTATAGCAGGGTAGAGGGGGAAGCGCTAAAGAGGAGAACCGAATCCTCGTCGGCTCGGCAGCGGCGGAGCCGGGCTGGCGGCGCGGAGGCGTCCGGCGGGGAGCAGAGCCGCGAGCGGAGCAGGGGTTGAGGGAGCCGGCGGCTTCCTCGCTCCGCGGCGCCGTGGGGCTGCGCGAGGAGGACGGGTGCGAGGAGCGTGCACGGCGAGGGGGGCAGAGCCGGACGGTTCGAGGCGGTCCCGGCGCACGACCTGCAGCGCTGGGATCCCAGAGGCACCTCCCCGCCGTGCTCCGCTGGGCGTCCCCGGCTCAAGCACAATCCTTATTTCCCCAGAGGAAAATCTCAGCTGTGTAGTGGGAAATCTCACGTTTCACCTCCAATTACGAGAGTCTGCAGGTGACATTTATTGCTGGGAAAATAGAGTTCAAAGAGTTAAATTCTGAAGCAGCTCAAGATGGCTGAGGCATCAGACGAATGCAAAAAGCCCACTGGGTCTCAGGATTTTTTTTAATTACCATCTTCCGCTGCTTTTTAATTTGAGGCATCAAAGAGAAAGGAGAAAAAAGTGCGAATCTGGTAGGTACCTGTGGTGGAAGGCTGTCTGTCTGTCAGCACGTGTCTCTTGCTGGGGACAAACAAACCCTCTYGGCTTTGTTCTGTGGCAATGTTTTGTTCCACGCGTTACTTTCTTTTCTAAAATTAAAAAAATAAAATCCTAGAGATTTGGCACATTGCAGAACGGAAAAATGCTGCTTAGGGGATTAAAAAGAAAATAACTCCTTTCTTTCAAATAAATTACAAAGCACTCTCTTGCTGCTTTGTACCTGAGCAACCTGTAGGAAAATAGCAGTTTATTTTTAGTGCCAGATTGGATGAAGAGATGAAATGACTGAGTCTTCTTCAAAAGCCACCAAAGATGAACCAGTGCCAAGGAAGTGAGGTTGCAAAGTGTTATTATTGTTTTTTGTCCGGGGCGGTTTGACATTCAGCTTGCTTTAGTCTTGCTCCTGATCGGAGATGGAGAACATTGCACGTCTCGTGGGGTGGGGGGGGCTGAGCGGAGGGTGGGATCAGCAAGTTTGGGCGCAGCGGAAGCGGGCGGTGAACAACTTGCCTTTGCTTCGCTGCTTTGCTCCATCAGCATCTCCCTAAAATAGCAAATCCCTTTGCTCTTCCAAGCCTTGGTTCGGGGAAGCAGTTAAAGCCGTGGTGGTGGTAGCTGCCCTCGGGGGAAACGTGTCAAGAATCACTTTGTGGCGTTCGGAAACTGCGGAGTGAAAGGTTTGACTGCCGGAAAAAAGCGATATGGAGTATCTGGACTTTCTTCAGGATTAAAATTGCATCCAACCAAGGGCATTTTCTTAACCCTAATTTCAACATACTGGCCTCCTTCCTATCAAGGAAATCTCCTGAAGGCAATTGCTGAAGGATCTGCTCAGAAGTCTGTCCAGCTTTTCCAGCTTTGCTAGTTGTGAATATGGTTGTACAATATTCACCTAGYGGTTTTTATTCATACAAAAACTCTTAAAACTTGAATTCACTGATCTTATCTGCACTTACGTGCTGTTCCCAGCCAGTCCTTTGAAATCCCCGTGGGCTCAGCAGCCTCGCTGACCCCAGGCCAAGCTCTGGAGCGGCTCTTTTCYGGGATGGATAAATGCTTAAGGACAGCATCCTTTACAGCCTTTGCAGCACCCTGGAGGCTTTCGGCTGCTGCTGAACGCTGCTGTTTTGCTTTTCGTGGTTTCTGCCTCTTTTCCCAGGGAATCTCCATCACCTCGCCTTCACAAGCACCGGCCAGGAGATGTTATGACCAAGAGCCAGCTCMCTGACCTCAGGCAGCAGCGGATGGACGTGGGGTTTGGTACCCTCGGACAGCTAYGTGACACCGGGACTAGAGGTCCCCGTGGGACAGGGTGCACCGGCATGGGTAGGGACGCGAATTCCCATTTTAGCTCCTGCCTGGGTATCTTTTGTTCCTGGTAAGGCCCTACCCTTCGTCTTCTGTCTTCACCGCCGGGCTGCCTGGTGGTGACACCGGCAGACGCCCGTCTCGGTCGTGTCTGACAAGCAATCGGTGGCTTTTGGGGGCTGGCGCATGCAAAGCAGCTTCGTGTCGCGCTGCCTGTGAGTTATCACAGATGCTAAATGCAGAGCATCTCCTGACAGCTGAGCACCTCAGATCAAAATCAAAATGTTACTTCTGACTGAACTTAATCATCTCGTAAGAAAAGATGGAGAAGGAGTAGGAGAATGAAGTATGAAAATCACTGCTGTAGCAGCACATCTCTGCTCCAACCCCTCTTCTTTCATGGCGCGGTTGATTTGTTTTGATCACCCGGTGCTTTTGCTGTTTAAGTTTGTTTGAATCCCATTCACAGCGAGTTCATTTAAACGAGGCTCCATTAATGCGTTTTCCTGCCGCCGGAGCGGAGCGCGGGAGCAGCTCCTCGCCGAGCCTTGGCGCGTCTCGCGGCCAGCGCCGTTGCAGCCTGCCCGCCGGAGAGGATCAGAAACATCAGATTCTGATGAAAAACGGGCGGAAATACCCATTTGTATTACTACTTCTGAGAAGGCCTCCTCCTATTTTTATTYCTTTTGCTATAATAAAGCTTCAGCTCATTCCAGGAAAGCCTCAGGCCTCGCTGTGCTTCCTGCGCTACGTCCAGCCTCGGAGACTTCTCGCCCCCGAAGGCCCCTGGGCAAGAAAAGGGGAAAAAGGAAAAATCAGCTGTGACTTACGGAAATATAGATCGGTTCCTAATGTGTTTGAGAGCATTTAAATCATCTGCCAAGGGCCCTGTCCAGACTCGAGGAGGTAGGCAGGAATTAAATTCATATTYTTGCCTCTCCGTCCAGTATTTCTAATACAGCTGCATCTTCACCCCCTTTGGGTTTTTTCCCTTGCGCTGTAATCGCCTGGTGTTGCACGACTGTCAACACACCCAAATGGAAAAAACAAGCTCTGATTTCCATACACACCAGTCAAACTCGTCTCARAGGATCTGATTCTGGAGCACGTTTTTCAATAGCATGAAAAAAAAAAAATCCAGGGCACCTTCCTCTACCGACAAGCACATTTTGGACTTGCCCAGACTGACTGACGTCCTTCTGTCCCAAAGTTTGCAGTTGCAGATGTTTTCAATTTCTCACCACTTTGTCATAATTGTTATGATAACCATTTCTGCCAAAATGGTAGTAAAAACTCAATTTTCCTGAGGAAAATTAACAAAATACGTTCACGGCTCATGCAACCTGTTTATTAAGCTGTAGCAGGAATTGACTGCAGCTGTGAAATAAGATATAATTAAAGTCTGGGGTCCTCTCCCAGATATCAGGTTTTGAAAATTTGCTATGCTGTAGATAGAGGAATTATTGCAGCCAAGCAGCCCAATCTGTCGGCCGGGAACGCTTCCAGGCGCCCGCGCCTTCCTGCGCGCCGGCTCGCGCCCGTGTCCGGCGTCCGAGGGCAGAACCGCGTCATCTCCACCAAACGGAAGGGAAACGGTAGCTTTTTGCCCCAAAAACCATCTCACCACTGAAACCTTTCTGCTTTCTCGGGCGCTTAGGGTGCTTTATAAAGCTGTGATTCCTGGTGCTGAGATTTGGTTGATTTTCCACTTGCGTCCCYGGCTGCCCCCTTGCCAGGGATGCCGGATTTGGGCGATAATTCGTATCTCTTAGCTGCTTACCCCCTTGCAGCTAACAAACAGCAAGCTCCTGCCGGGCATCCCAAGCAAGGGAGCCGCCGTGCCAAGGGCCGGCGGGGGAATTCAGCAGCGTCACCGCTGTGCGAGGGCTGGAGGRGCTGGAAGCGCTCGGAGCGGCTCGCGGGGCGACGCGCAGCCGCGCAGGCGTGGGGGCTGAGACCCAACTGCTATTTTCCATTAAGGTTTCCAAACATTCAATTTATTCAGATTTTACCAGACAGCTATTTGTTTGTTAAATTAAAACCAGCTGGTTATTGAAAGAAACGTATTTATTGGGAATTAGCAGCCATGTGCTAGATGGGTATTTACTACCTTGTTGTCAAAGCCTAGAGAATCTGTGTTTAATAATCATTTTTTTCTTTCAATTAACGTGGAGGGGGCGGAAATCATCCCATTAATTCAAAATTAAAYGCGCATTTGGAAAACCTCAATTCCGATTGCTGCTGACGTTGCTGCCGCGTTAGAGCGTGGCTGGGCCGGGGCTTGGGGAAGCGCTCCGGGGCCGGGCGCCTGCTCCGCTGCAGCCTGCTCCGCGGATGTCGAATTCCCGATGAGCTCTGCCCCCTTCCAAGCACCGCACGGCCCCGGAGCCGCCCCGGCCGCGCCAGGTTCGAGTGCCCGGCCCCGGCGGGTGGGATTTGGCAGCTCCGCCGCGTTATTTCCCCTGGGGCAGGGAGCTGCCCTGCCCCGGGGAGGGCCGGGGCACGGGGCACCGGGGCGATGCGGAGAGCAGCCGCTCCTCGCTCTAGTTTTCTTGCTGCAAGCGGTGCAAGGCGATGCCGTCGCTGGGCCCAGGACTAGGTGGCAGGGAGGGACAGGAGCGATTCGGAGGCAGCTGGATGGCAATCGAGGAGCCCCTTTACGCTCGCTCGGGGCGCGGGGGCGCGGGGCTGGCGCGGGCGCCGCAGCCCGTGGCGGTGTCGGTCCCCTCCAGCAGCCCAGGGGTCCAGCCCGGGGCGGCAGCGAGCCAGCGACGCTGCTTCGTGCCGGGCGAAGGCGAGCTGCAGCCCCCTCCCCGGGGGCGGCGCGCTTCCCGGCGTTTCCCCTGCCCTCGAAGGGACCTTGTTCCCTTTGCTCCGCAGTGCAGCGGATGCGCCGAACCCTGTTGCCCCGTGCAGGCAGGTCGGTTACCTTATTTTAACAGTTCAACAGTCCCCCGATGATGCCGTGACCCTCTGCCTCTCTCCCCCTCCAAAACACCCCGCCGGGGCAGATTCTCCCCTTGCCCCGGCTGCGTAACCCCGGGGTAGCGGCGTTGCCCGACGTGGGCTGCGGGAAGGAGCCCGACGCGTCGCCCTCGAAATGCGAGACGGCTGATGGGGGGTTTTGTGCTGGCGTCGAGATCCCGCGCGGCTCCGCTTCCACYGTGCCCGGCCGAGCTGCTCCCGGCACCCCCGACTCGCGAGAGCTGCTCCTGACCCGTGGTGGGACAAAAAGCAAAAAATAATCAGCCCTGCGCGGCTGTTTAACCGGCAGAGAGATCCCTGCTTCGGTTCTGCAGGTGAAGAGCGACAGACCGCTGCTTCGTGCACGTCCTCTTTCGCTGCCCTCGCTGCACTTCACAAATAAAATAGTTATTAAAAAAAAAAGTAAAAAGTAAACCTATTCTTTCATTAATGCCAGGAGTGTACARTAGCTCGGCCTGATTTAATGGCTATATAGTCATTCAGTTAACAAATCAATATTTTCCTAAGAAACAGTATAGACCGCCATAAATATCTTCATAGCTATATGAACCTTWGCCACATAATTCATGCACTGTAGAGGCCGTAATGAGTTACATGATGGCTGTGTCAGAGGGGATATTTATTAGGAGATAATGGTATCTGGATGGCCTGTAAAAGGCCCCAAAAAAAGGAAAAAAGAAAGAGAAACCACAGAGCTGCTGACAATTCCTGTCTCGCGGTAGGTATTGCCTTAAAGCATGCCTGCTTGTTGTTGAGGACTAAATCAAACGGCTATTGGGTAATATAAGGGATTTATTTGCACTTGCGATATATAATCTAATCTAATGCATATAAATTTGCAACTAAATAGAAATGCTCCCGAGCTCTTGAGTGGAGTTGGTGTTCGGCTGGGATCAACGGGACGCGTGGGTCCTGGGGGCTCGGGGTGGGTTGTCACCCACGCCGGATCTATAACCCCCCCCCCCCACCTGGCACGGGCAGCAAATCGGTGCACCTAGAAGGGGAACGGAYGAGGAGGAAGCTAATACCGGATCGGCTCTGATGCCAGCTGCCCAGCCTCGCCCCGGTGCGCCCCGCGCCGAGGGGAGGCTGCAGGAGCCCCGCTCCGGGCTCCGCTCCGGGGCCGGCTGCTTCCGTCGCGGGACGCCTGCCTCGAAAGCGTGCGGAGAAGCTGTCGCCTCGAGGGGAAGCGAGCGGCGCTCGTGTGGCAGGAAAACATCCCTATCATGCAATTATTTCTAAACATGTTATTTTATGATCCTTCCAAAAAAAAAAAAAAAAAAACCTGCAGAATAAGTGAGGAGGAGGAAAAGTGAGCAATCAGGGAATCATTCTCAGTTTAAATTGCCCTGAGGAAACGAACGTGTCAGGCTGGATTGAAAGATGGTGTTCTCCCAGGAGAGCGAAAGGGAGACGGAAACAAGCAGAGACGGAGCAGCTGTGCCACGAAAAGATGGAAAAGATACGTAAGACCCGAGGAGACGAGCGCAGGCAGGGAACGGGCTCGGGAGCCTCCCCGCCGTGGCGCGATGCCGGGGATATTAGTTGTGACTTCAGGAATATCACACAGGCCCTGCTCTGGAGCAGAGGGAAACGCGAAACGTGGGCGTCCGTCTCAGCCGAGCTACCTTCAGCGGGCCGACCCCGGTGTGACTCCGAGCGCAGATTTACCCGTGATGTTTTCGCCCGCCACGGAATAACTTTCCCTGCAGCGCGTCTGCCCGGGGGAGAAACGCGGCAACCGAATCGCTCGCGTGCACCGGAGCTCTGCCCGCGGCTGGCCGAGGACGTCAGCGATCTCCCCGAGGGCAGGGCTCAGGCAAACAGGTTTGTCATTTATTTTGCAGATTTGCTGGAGTATTATTAATTTAGTAGGGTAAACTCCATTAGGAGAACGCATTAATTTCTAAAGTATAACTTATTCACGCTGCCTAGACCTGCTCTTTAGGTGGGGATTCCACTAGTTAAGAGTTATTCAAATATTGATCTGGACATTTCTAATTAACTTTGCCCATACGTTATTATGCATATGCACAAAAATTGATTTTCCCAGGCCCAAAAATTAGATTTAACACCTGAGGTAACTTACATTTATATGTTTAATTATTAGATTCATTAGCAATTTTAATAAATGCTATCGGCCCGTGAATTAAYCATCATATTTGACTCTTGTTGACTTTTCTACTCGTTGGCGAAACAACGGGCTAATCGCACCGTGAGAGACAAGACTTTTCTTCAGACCGCTCTGGAATTGATTAGCGTGTTATATAATTATTAATGCATTCCTCCTCRTTGCAGCGTGGTTGCTTCCAGAAACCAAAGCCATCTGTGATAAACATACAAATATCTAACAGGAGCGCGGTGCTGGAAAGCACGCGGGGTGCGACGGGCGCGAGAAGGGACGGGCGGCTGGCGCAGCSACGGAGCCCGCGGGGAAGGCAGGTCGCGGCGCCTGCGTCCGCCCCGGAGCCGCGGCCGGGGCGCCCGGGCGGCGTTGCCGAGCCTCCGCTTGCAATTTGGTGCCAGGGCCGTTGGGAAATTGCTGACAATTTGGATGAAAACGGTTGGAAAATTGCAGTGTTTAGACCCGTTTTGTGTGTGTGCGCGTGTAGAAATTGCAGAGGRAACACTGGAAGAGGCCAGTGGCTGGAAATAGGTCTTTCTCCGCCGGGTTTGGAGATATATAGATATATGTGCGTGTGTATATATATATTCTTTTCTTCCTGGTCATTCTGTATTTGTAAGCCAATGCGTAAACTGAGCGGAAGAAATTGCCCTGCCAGGGCTCCGCGGGAAGACGAGGCCGGGCGTCCCCCGGGGGGGGGGGGGGAGGATTTGAGCAACCTGTTGATCGAATTAGACGAGTTCTCCGAGCCCGGCTCACGTGTCCGGAATGAGATGCTAATTAATGAACAGCAAAAAGCACCCGGGCTCCAATTTGCATAAACGCATTGTCAAGCTGTTAGGTAAACAAAAGCCGCGTAACGGCAGCGCCAGGCGGCCTCGTTACGCCGCGAGCCCGCGGCGGCTGCTCAGCGGGGGTTGCAGCCTCCGCCGGTTCGCCTTTCTATTTTATTTTTTTTGCTGAATTTCCCTCTCCGGTTCTTACGCCTCTGGGGTGCCGCCGCCCCGGGAAGGCTCCCGCGCGGCCGGGGCGCTGCCGCGGAGGAGCCCAGGAAGCTTTAGGGACCGGGAGGAGCCCTGCAACGCGTATAAAGTCATAATTGAGATTCCTGCTCCCTAACAGATAGTTAGATGGATGGACAGATAGAATTGAGGAATTGCGAGGGTTTATTGTGCRCTCCTGGTAAGTTTTCTTTGATGCTCTCTGGGCCATTTATTCTACCACATTAGCTGATTTTTATTTTGATATTGCAATTCTCATTTTGGTAAAAGCACCCGCAGGAACTGAATGGGAGCTCATCAGCATAAACTGAGAGGAAGCAATAACTTACATTAAATGTAATAATATTTTTCTTAAATAGGAGAAGAGACTGAAGYGGTGCGCAGATAGGGCCGCGCACTGAATGCAGCCGCGGCGCTGGGAGTCGGGCGGTGGGAGAGCGGCGTGTCGGGGAGCGTGCCGCGGCGGACGGTTTCTGGTACCAATTAGCGAGGTTTCGCCTCGGCGTGGCTGCGGTGCCTCCCGCCACGGCGGCGGCGCGGAGGTCGATGCTCCGAGCGCCCGCGTTTTGGGGTACTGCGGGAAGCTGCGAAGCAGCCCAGGACGCGGCGTCCCCAGCCTCTCCCCTTCTGCTGACCTTCCCCCGGCTCGGCCGCGGGTTTTGAGCACGAACTGTAAAATTAAAAACCGAAAGTGTTTTGCTGATTTTGAGAGAAAATTGAGAGCAATTCCCTGGAAGGCTTCCTGGAGCCAAGGAAATAGCGTGGAGGATTGCGCTCGCATCCTTAGCCGAGCTGCTTTTGCCGTGGCTCGGCAGCGGGCTGACACTGAGGAGCAGCTTTCAGCAGAGGAAGAGGCCGCTCGGCTTCAGCTGACCGCTTAAGGGCTTTGCTGAGCTAGGGCTTTTTAGCAGCTCTTTTCAAGTTGCATGGTTATTATTTAGATTTCCCAGTGCCGTTTACTGCGTACAGACTTAAGGTTGCTTTTTTCTTTCTTTCTTCTTCTCTCTACAAGGAATCTGCAAGGATTAAACGCTATCCTTTGGCATCTTCTGCTTTCGCTCTCCCTCAGTGCCTCCCTCCCTGGCATTTCTGTTGGGTCCAGGTTGCAAAGAGTTAATACGACTAGCAGGAAGGGAAGAAGGGAAGAAAAGATTAAAAACCATGAATCACATCTTCGTAGCAGGCCTTTAAGGACTTCCAAAAGAAGATGAGGAAGGCAGTACCCAACGGACGGGCTCCTCGTGGTCTCCAATCCTCCCTCCTTCCCCTGGCAAAGATTTGCAAAAGATGGAAATGAGATTTCCTGCTTGGCAAAGAGGAGAGGATCGGAGATTAAATCAGCCTGCTAGTCTCGGCACTTCTAACGCAGCTTGAAAGACGCTTAAATATTTATTTAAAAAGAAAGGGGGGAGAAATAGAAAGTGGGGGGATACATAAAATTAAAATGTTCATTATCTCACAATTCGTATTTAATGGGAGCCAGCGTTTCGGCTGGGTAACGGACTCGCTGCCCTAARCGCGTCCTTGCGGCCCCAGGCAGCTCAGCAGTCGGCACCGCCGCCCCTGCGCGCCCCCGAGCCGTATCCCCGCCGGCCCGAACGGGCTCGTGCCGTGCAAAACGGGTTCTGAGCAGGAGCGAGGGGGTGAAAAGGCGGTGACTCGCAGGCAGCACGCAAAGCGCGGGCGAATATGAGCGGCTGCAAGTCCTGCTGCTGCTGCCCGTGCGGGGAAACTGAGGCACGAGGCAGCGCGAGATACGGTGCGGCAGCTTCCTCGAGGCCACGCGCCGTCTCCCCTGTAATTTTGCACTGACAAATCGTGCTTGAAAAGCGTCTTGCGTATAGAATTTGTGTAGAATGGAAAAAACGTTGAGTGGGTGGATTCAGGGGGAAATAAAAGGGGTTTATTCTTGGTGCCAGTTAATGAAATTAGAAAATGGAGCAGAGCTTGCCTAATATCATACAGGAAAAGATAAAATATGTTTTAAAAGAAATCACACTGCTGCAGTTCTCTCTAAATGTCAAAATATTACATTTTTGTGGATGATAAAGATGGAAGAAATAGCTGGGTTTCAATTTCAGGTGCCACTTCATATCTCTTCCCCTCTATAATTTTTATTAAAATGTGAATGTTCCAGGAAGTCGTTATATCGTCTTTATTATGTTTGCATARGAAAGAAAAAGTTTATTTGAGGAAAGCAGCTAGAAGCAGGGCCTGCCTGGGTCGGCCTGGGAGCAGGGTTATTCTAAATCTCTGGTAGGTGTTTTGCCTTGCATTAGGGCCGGGGTCGGGCGGGGGGCCGGGGCGAGCGTCCCCGCTGCCGGCGCGCGGAGGCCTCTGCCCCAGCCCTGCATCCGGGAGCGACCAAAATAAGCCGCCTTTGTGCCGGAAATTCATCGTTTTGAACCCAGCGATGGGTTTTGCCCAATCAGGGCYGCAGCGTCAGCGCGGAGCGTGTCCTAGCATCAGCAAAGCTTTAACGGGGGGGAAAAAAAGCAATTAGTGCTCCAGCCCTGCTGCTCTCCGAGGCCTCCCCCCGCCCCCCACCTGCCGTTTTTTATATGCTTCTGATGCGTTAAAGAAACTAATTACTTTCTGTTTCGGTTTGCAGGATAGCTGCGGTGGGACCCGCGCGGGCGCGCACCGACGCGCTGACCCTTCCCGCTTTGGAGCGGGGCGGACAGAGACGAGCTTCCTGCGTGAGGTTTCCCCGTTCTTCCCCCGGCACGGTTTGCTTGGCCGGGAAGCCCCACTGGTGTAAGGGAATGAAGCGTGAGAAACCGGGACTTGATAACCCATAAAAACACTTGCATTAGCATTCCAGGCTGGAAATGTTTTAAAGTTTCTAGARGTTGAAAGTTTTCTGCTCTGATCAGGTCGCGCCTCGTCCGTCTCAGGGATCAGCTAGGCAGGCCGGCGAGCTCTCTAATTCCTTCTCCCAGCTTTCAGACAGCTTTGTGCGATTCTCTCCCGCGCCTTCGGTTTCCAGGAATTTCCAACTTTAATTCCTGATGCAAACTGCAGAACAACCGGCATTTCTCGCGCCAGCGCGGCGGCAGCCCGTGCTGGGGCCTCGCGCAGAGCAGCGGCCTCAGGAAAACACCCTTCTTGCAACTCCTCGAGTCCGAGGAAGACSAGGAAGCAGCTTTGGCTTAATTTGTTTTTCCCCTTTAAAAGCAGGGTTATTTTTTCCCGCGGAGGCGGAAGCACGCCCAGGCGCAGCGCGCTCCGCGCCCGCGGTATAAATAGCAATAGCCGGGCTGCGAGCGGCGCACAGGAGCTGTCACTCGGCCGCAGCAGAATGGGGACGCGAGCGGTGGCAGATGAATTTCCTAAGCAACAAAGATCCTGTTTTCATGCAAATATCTCTTAGCAATAAAATCCAGGAGAGAAGACAGACAGATAATGTGTTATATAAGCAGAATTATCTTGGCACAGTCTGTTTCTTTCAAGGGTTTTTTTTCTCTTTGGAGACATCAGCAGCCTTTCAGCAGCTCAATTTGGGCTGTAAATGAGAGCAGTGGTGAATGATTTGCGGCAGAGAAGCCGCTTTCATTGCCTACAAAGCGCTGTATGACTTTAACACGACCAGCAGCTAATGCGAATAAAACTCAGGAAAAGTTCCCTCGCAGTGATAACGCAGCCTCCTTCCCCGCAGGATTTCTGAGCACTTTGCAAACATCCATTAATTGAGCCTCCAAGGAGACGCCGTGCCTGCTTTTTCGGCTGTGGCGGGATGAAGCGTGCCGCTCTGCTGCGGCGTGGAAACCCGAGGAGCTGAGCCGAGCTCTTCTGCCTCCCTCGCATCGGCTGCAGAGACGGCCAGAAACAGGAGTTTTTAACCTCCCAGCTCCTGACCTCGCCAGGCTGGGGTGAGAATATCCRTGAAAAGCCGAAATGCCAAGCTGCTGCCCCTCGGTGCTGGGCCGAGGCTGAATCTGTTCCCCTGTAACCCCTCCGGTGTCTTTGCCCGCTGCCCTTTGCCTGGCCAAGTCGACGTTTTGCCTTCGCGCCCGCGGCCGCGCGGAGGCAGGRCTCCCCTGGGAAGATCTCCCCGTGGGGGCTGCGGACCAAAGAAACGCTGGTGCAGGCTCTCGYCGCTCCTGGCACGCGAGCCCGGCGGTTAGCGTCCGCGCCTCCGCTCGCCTTCAGCTCGTGCGCTGACGTTGCTTCAGTCCGCGCCGCCTCCGCGGGGATGCTGCCCGGCTGCAGCGCGCGCGCTTGGCGGCTCCCCGCTGCGCGGAGGCACCTTCGGCGCTGCGAGAGGACGCCCGCCTGCGTTTGCCCTCGGCGCCGAGTTTGGCTTAGACGCCTGCAGCTAGCGTAGAGACYGTGCAGGGCCGGTCGGGAGGCTGGGGAAAAGCCAGCTGCGGAAAGCGGGAGGCGGGTGCCGTCCTGCGGAGAGCCGCTCGGACGCGTGCCGGCGCCTTGGCCGCCCGTCTCCGTTCACCACGAAGCGCTCGGGCTTCCTCAGCCCATTGCGATAATATCCTATAAAGCCTCACTGAGGTAGGGCCCTCCGAACGGAAGACAGCACAAATGCAGGATTCAGGTCCAAACCCCAAATTCCGGCCCTGCGGCTCCTTGAAGCGCGAGCCGGTTCCTAGCGCCTGCTTGTCTTTGAGCTCCGGCGTTTGGGAGCTGGACTCCGATTTTTGAGCCGCGCGYGCAGATCGGCTGAAAGCACAGCTCCTGCTCGAATTTAAACAGCCTCCAAGGCCCTGGGAGACGGGAGCTCTCGGCTTTCCTCCTTTTGCCGCTCCCGGGGCTACTAAAGCCCTCGGCTGCGATGCCGCGTTCGCCCGAAGCCCTTGCCCGGCCTCGTTTCCCGAGGAAAGCTGAAAGGAGCGGCGGAAGGAGTGAGGTGGGGAAAGTGGGACGCGATGGGGCGTTCTCCCTGCGCGGCCGCCGGCGCAGCCGGTCCCCGCGGAGCCGCCGCCGCCCCGCTCGCAGCCCCCGTTCTGCAGCACTAAATCTGCAAAGTAAACTCCAGCGAGAGCTCTTTCCAAGGGCTGCCGGCTACGACAGATGTTGTTTTATGGAGCACGGCACCAGAGATGTGAAACACATAGTTCATAAATGTCAGGAGGAAGGAGGCAATATCCTGCATTGAGGTCGTTCGACTTTTTTTTTTTCCTTGTGCCTGCATCTTTCCCAAAGTGCAGTCCGGGCCCTGCTGCCGTTTGCGGTGAGAAGCGGTCTGCTCTGGAGAGGACGGGGGCGCTTGAGGGAAACGGCGGCCGAACGTGCAGCTGATCGGAATGCGAGAAGGATGGTTTTTTTACCCCCCTCTACATTGCATCATTTATCTCAGAAGCTCAGTGCCAGGAGATAAAACTAGGATCTTACTTAACCGAGATTTCCGGAGGGGCGTTCCAGGTGTGCGCTTGCGAGAAGAGACTATGTACGTGTGCACAGATACGGGCGTGTGCATGCGTATGTGTGCACACGCACACATGCGTGTATTCGTGTGCATCTCTGCGCACATAGGGAACGGCAATTAATTAGACTCCGGATTAGTCTCGAACTAGCTGGGTTTCCAGCCTTCCCAGAAGGCCGGGGCATCGCTGCCGTTTTCCAGCGCCCTGGGGCTCTCGCCCAGGACCGTGCCGCCCGCGAACGGCCCCTCGGGGCTGGGGGAGCGCGGGGTATCCCCCGCCGCGCCGTCGCCTGCTGCTCGGGGACGGCTCTGCGCTCCCGCCGCGCTCCGGCTAGGCGCCGGCGCTTCTGCCCCGCTTCCGAGACGGGAGGGTTTTGACCCGCCGTGAAAGACCTCCTGTTCGTTGCGGAAGATGCTGCTTTCCTGAGGTTCTGGAGCAGGGGTGTTGCTGCGTGAAAACACAGGCAAATATTGAATTTCTGTATCAGAGAGGGGAGGAAAATCTGAAATTTCCTTGTGTTCTCTCAGCAAAGCTACTTTCGGCTGGAAAATAGGCCAATTTCCACCTTATCTAGCGCCTCCAGCTGCGATGTGAAAAGCTCCGAGGAAAAACTGCATCTTTCGCGTTATCTCTTAACCGCAAAGTTTAATTACGCTCCGCTGCTCCAGCGGCGGGCGAGCGGCCGTCCCCCRCGGAGCAGGGGCCGGGGGCACCCGGGGTGGGGGGGACGTGGCCGGGCAGGGACCCGGCGCGCTCGGGCCGGCTTAGCATCGCCGCCGCGCCGCTCCGGGCGGTCCGGGTTCAGTCCTGCGCTCGCACCGGTCCCTAAGTGAGCCCGTGGTGTGGCCGTGCCAGGAAAATAACACCGCGGCTGTGCTGCTCGGCGAAGCCCGGGGCAGGCTGGACTTATCCCCCCCCCGCCTGCTGCGGGGCTCCGCGACGGGGAGCTCCCGGGTGCACGCAAACCGGTGTAGGAGAGGCGTGGGGCTGAGATGTCCCTCGTTTATAGAAGAAATATATTCATTTTGTTCTTAATTTATTCACTGATGCCTTCGTGGTAAATAGAAGGAGAGAAAAAAGGGGAGATGTATAGATGTGGATGGAGATACCGAACAGGTCTATAGAAATAAATCCACTAAAGGGGGAGGAAATGTTGGAGAATGTGGTAGGGAGGAGATGAGAGAGCACGAGAGYTAGAAGAAATAAAAAGCTTTAATTTAAGCAGGGCTTAAATACACTTTCAAATGTCAGCTCCTTAATAGCTTGTCCTAAGTCTCAGCATGTTAGAAAATATAAATGATGGAGAGATCCTTCCCTCCTTCCCATTAGCTATCATCGGTAGTTTTATACAGCTACATCTTACGTCTGTTCTCCTTGATTGCAGCTGGCCTCTTAGGTGGTTGGTTTTGATTGCATTTAATTCATTAATTTCTGTTGGGYGAGGCTTTCTTCTTCCTTCCCCCTCTTCTTCCCCAGCGTCCTCTTATTTCCCTTTAGGATTCAGGAAGAAATTGAATTTTTGCAGCCAATGCACTTGGAAGATCTGGGGAGCAATATGGTGTGAAGTCTTTTTTTCTTTCTTTTTTTTTCAACAACCCCCTCTGTTTTGGCAACAAGCGATATTGCATTAATGAAATATTTAATGCAAACAGTAATGGGGGAGACCGAAGGCGTGCTCTTCCTCGATTTCAGCCTACCCGGAGGCCCSTTCCCGGCTGACGGAGGAGGGCAACGCGCCAGGGCGAAGGGACGCTGGCGGCCGGGGGGCGAATGAGCTCCTTTTTCCCTTCTTTTCTCCTTACCAGCTGGGGTTTCATTGCTCTGCTGCGGTGTTGTTAGCTTGCTGACTTTTTTTTTTTTTTTTCCCCCTCTTACAGACTAATATTTTCTTCCTATCTCTGTGCTATTTTTTTTGTGTATTTGTCAAGGACACTACTGTTTAGAGAAAAATCCCACAAAATCCAAAATACACAACACTTGAAAGACTGAAAGATCAAGATCTCTGTCATCTAAAAGAGTAAACTAATACTGTGATTGCAAAAAGCCCCCGTGAGGATCCTATCTGTCATATCGCTGTCAGCTTTGTACTAAACATCCATTAAAGAGCATTTACATGAAAAATACGCAATCTCGCCTCCGATCGGAGTCTAACGTAACGCAGGCAGCAAATCGGAGGCGAGGTCTGGCCCCRATGTCCCAATACCTTTACAAAGACCTTGCAAACCGTGGCAGAAGTGTCGAAATGCCTTTACGGGGCAGCCCCCTTCGGCTCTCCGTGTCTCAGTTTTCACAGCTGTTATTTAACTGGCGCGTCCGACCTCTCGACTGCAGCGGTGGAGGCCCACCAGAAGGAAGGAGCCGCTTCCTTCATACGCTGCTTCAGCTTTGATCCCTCTTAATTTTTCCAGCCGTGAAGCGATAGAGATGGATGCGTTAACTCTCCACGGGGAGCTGGTCCCACGGGTGCGAGAGCGGGGAATGAGGATCCGACAGTCAGTTCTGTCAGTCTCAGTTCTCGCCCACAAAACAGTTTCTTCTCCTTTGGGAACGGAGCTCTCTATCCCTGAGTACGTAGGAGTCGTGTACGGGGATGAGGAACTGTGACGGTCTTCACAAAGATCCTTTCCTGAGGCGGTGATTGATGGAAATTCTGTCATTAACAACCACAACATTGGATTTTCCAATGCAACAGTCATCTTTGCTCCAGCCTGATGCATCCCTGAAAAGCAGGCTCCGCAGCTTGGGATTACACTGAATTCTAATCCCCCTGAAATCAGTTGTTCCAACCACTCTTGTGGCTCCCAGAGACCCYTCGGCTCCGTCTGGGGAGGTTCCCAGCACTCCCAGTCTTGCAAGATTACAGAGCCTCTTTGCCTTGCTAGCGGAATATGTCAGCTGCTAACCAAAATAGTTACGGCAACGCCGCAGACGGCCCCAGGCACGAGGACGAGGTCTTTGCAGTGCCACGTCGGAAGATCACCGTCCGCCCGTCCCGTTCCAGGGATGCAGGGAGAAGTTTTCACCGTGCTCGCAAATGCCACATCTTTATATAGCGCGCAAATGATTCCAACTGGCTTCTGTGTAGTCACGCCGGCATATGTTGAAACGCATTTCCYGTGTGATGGGAGGCTGCAGGGGAARCACGCAGGAAGCTCTTCCCCCGCGGAGACGCTCTTAAAACTCGCCGTGGAAAAGCTGCTGCAGACGTGCGCTGGCCGGCGGTGACGCTGGCGCAAACCGGCAAAGCGACGTCTGYGGGGAAAGGGGAATTTTGTCCGTGTAGGGGGGAGGCAGCCTCCTTCCTTCCGGAGCTCTGCTGCTAGACTCCCTTTCGTGGGAAATCCCAAGGTGCAAACCGTGCCGCCGAGCTCCCGACCCGCGCGTCGTGTGCAGGGCTCGCAATTCCCCGCGCCCGGGCTGTTCTCACGGCAGCTTTTCTTAGGGCTGAAAAACAGCAATTAAATGCCAGGAGCGAACTAAAGGAAGGAGAAGAGGTGGGTTTTTCCCGCTGCTGCCAGCTTTGGCGTAACGCRGGCACGCCGTGGGAAATGGGGCATTGCTCGCGGTAGCTTGGCGCTCTGCACCGCAGCGGCAAACCTTCCCTCTCCCTCTCCCTCTCCCTCCCCCTCTCCGTTTCCCTTTCTCTTTCCCTTCTCTTCTCTTCCCATTTACTTTCTGCTCCGCGTTTTAGCCCGGGCGCCTCTGTTCAGCGCGGGGCTGCAGCGGGTCCGCGCTCCGCACCCGAGCCGGCCGCTGCTTCCCGGCGCTTCCGAGGCGCTGGCGGAGCAAGTGGCTGCGTGCTGCTCCCGCTGGTGCTTCTCAAGTTTACTTTCAAGCACACTGGTGAGAAATAAGGAGCAAAACTGGCTGGAAAATGCACAATTAACTCTGCGCGACATTTCAAATGGTTGAAGTTGCTTTTGTTTGTAAGAGTTGGCTGCGGAATTGCTTTTTTTTCCATATTGATTGCTGAATTATTCTATTTTTTTTCCAAAATTGCACTTGAATACTTAGTCAATAAGGCATTGCAACAATCCTGTTAGTAGCATTTTCATTAGGATTTATGCTAAAACTATCAGTCTGAAACGCAGCCCAACTTTTCAAGAGACTCGGAAGGCCCTAACAACTCTTCTTGAATTGTGCGGGGAAGGGAAGTGTCTTGAGATGAAAAAAATGGTTTCATTTGCGAAGCTGYGGCTGGTGCTAGTGCGAACGATGTGCGAGAGCTGCTGTAATTCATAGAGCCCAATTCCTTTCCACCTCAAAAATTCAAGTTTTAATCAGAGTCTGGCAGCGTTCCTGGACTGCCGAACACTGGGAGCATCTGAACCGCTCGCCCCGGTCGCTCGGGGATTTGGGATTCCCGTGCCGGCAGCGCCCCGGCGCTCGGCCCGGAGGCGCGCRGGGAACCGCGAGGTTTGCAGGATGCCAGTTCTGATTTAATTACATGGTGAGAAATAAACTGCAAAGAAAAGAAGGYGGAAAAAGCCCGTGGGGGCATCCAAAGGAGACTTTTGGATCGTTAAAGCAAGGCGATTGCAGTTTACTGCTAATTACAGGAAAAAATACAGCGGTCCCTGGAGGAGAAGGCAAGAGAGAGACCCATAAAACCCACRATATGGGTCTGAAACATTTTCTGCTTTTGAATTTTTTTTGGTGCTTTACGTTTTTTCCCCCTCCGTTTTCATGCTTTCTTTCCTGTCATTTGGAAGTCTTCTCCGGACTTCACCATCTGCCCACTTTGGCCTCCAGCCGTGCACGATGGAGACAGAAATATCTCCGGGCAGTTCTGCAGGTTGTTTCTACTGGTTTCTAACATGCAGAATTTTAAGAGAAATGGAAATTCCCTGTTCGGTTTTCAACTTGGCCGGCGCTGGGGGCTGTCGGGCATTTTCTGCCGGCTTTCTGAGCTCTCTGATCGCTGCTGTAGCGCGCGGGGCCGGGACGGTGCTGGAGAGCCAGCTGGCGCCTCCGAGACCCGCTCGCCCGGGGCGGGCTCACGAGGTCCGGACGATGCTACCGGACGGGGATGTCGTGGAGCAAGAGCCGGTTTCCGAGCCCCTGCGAAGGGCTGCCGGGGCCGGGCTGCGGGGACAGGGCTTTCTCGGTGGGGGGGCTTCATGTTCCTCCCTCCGAAGCATTAGTGAATGCGCAGTGGGATTTCTTCATTAAAAATGGAAGAAAAATAAATAATGGATATTCCCGGGTGGTTGCTCCCCAAATTTATTTATTTATAGAGCATCCCGCATTTGATTAGATTAAAGCTGAGGGAAGCGCTCTTCTCCTCACCCTGATTTAAGGAAAGAGTAATGAAACCTTTTGAGAAATATATGACTTGGTCTTAGAAATGCAAAAAAATAAATTTATCTAGATGAAGAAAGGGAGACATGATGAACTGGAATCGAGCAGGAAGCCTTGAGAGAGAATCAAAAGTTTGGGGATTCATCGGAGGACATAATTGCAACATGTATATTGATTTTACAGAGATAAGAAAACAAATGTTTGTGGAGATTGGACTTAGTTTATTACATTTATTTCCCCACAGAGCTGATGTTTCTCCATTAGGAAAAAAAAAAAAAACAAGCCATGTTCTTAAATGCATTGTTTTTTCAGGGATGCTTATTAAGTTATTGCCTGATCCCACTGGCTCTATCTTTTTGTAAATTGGTTTGTCTGGAAGGTTACACTCTTCAGGCATCTTATGAACCATCCTTTTTTTCCCCCTTAATTATTTGCATGAAAGGACTGGCATCCTGCTGCGGCTCTYGCTCCCTGGCAGCTCGGTGGAAAGCGCCTTTCGTCTAGAAACTTGCCTCAAGCTAAAAACGCTGCCCAGAGGCTTCGCGCGTGCGCCCGAAAACCCTCCGTCCCGCGCCTCGTCCGGGGCTCGGAGCATCGGGCGAAATCGCGGTGGCTGGCAAAGCGCGGCACAGCACTAACCCTGCACGCCCGAGGCACAGCACTAACCCTGCACGCCCGAGGCACAGCACTAACCCTGC
>NW_028186195.1:1332357-1337079 GCF_003343005.1 Rhea americana
GCCCGGCCGCTTTTCAGCGCTCGCTGATGCCGCTGCCTGATCGCAGCTCGGGCGCCGCGTTACGAGCCAGAGCAGCCGCGCTGCCGGGCCTGACTGATTGGGATTTGAGTCCTGACTTCTCTTTCAGCGTAATCAGGCCTGAACGGGGGATTTTTTACAGTGACAATTAAAATAATGAAAGTGAACTTTAAATKACGTTCAGAGAGCGTCACCTGCTTGCCGGGGGCTCCGGCGCGCGCGGGACGTGCTGGMGGTGCGTGGGGCAGCGGCAGAGCCCAAGCCCGGCCGGATCCCCCTCCACCGTCCCCGGCGGCATGCCAGGAGCGAGGCGGTTTCCGCAAGGACGTGTCTCCAGCGGGGATTCACCTGCCTCCCGGCACAGCTCCAGCGAACGGGAGCGACCTGCCGAGCGGCTCCCTCCTGGCGCTGGCGGCTCCTCCGACGAGTTCAGAGGGTCCGAGGGGATCGGCGAAGCAGCGCTTGTGCCTCCGTGCGGGGAGGGAGCACTCGGCGAGCCCTGGGGAAGAGCGTGTTAAAACCCGAAGGTCCAAAGGGCATGCACAGAATATCCCGGTGCCCGCCCACAAACACCCGTCCCCGGCTACACACGTGCAAACACGCGTGTGCCTGCAAACACGCGTACGTAGACGCATCCCATTCCCTTCTTCCCTCTGCCCGCCGGTGCGGAAGCGCTYGTCACCAGCGAGTGGTAGCTCTTCACGGGGACGCCACGGAGATGCTGCAGGAATTAACTCGCAGCTGAGTTGTGGCTACCATCTCCTTACTGCTCTGCTCTGGGAATTCCCAAAGCAAGCAGTTCCGGAGGAGCCGGGCGGCAGAGGCAGGCTGCTCCCCGCGGCTCCCTCCCGCCAGCTCCCCGCCTGCGCCTGCGGCCCGGGGGCAACCGCGGACGGGGGCAAAGACGGTCCCACGGGCAAGAAGAGCAGTCTCCGCAGTGGAAAAAGCAAATAAGCGAAGGGACTGTTCTGCTTCGAACGCRCTGCTTGGGGTTTTGATGAGAGAAGTTAACCGATTTTGTTAATCCAGTAGAATTCCCCCGGAAATGCTAGTTCTCACGARCGTGGGTCCTGCAGCGGCTCCTTCCAAGGGCGTAAAGTAAGCAGACAAAAATTGAGGCTTAATGTCAAGAAAAAGCTTCCTAATAACAAGATTTTGTCTGCTCCGCAGCAGCCTCCTGCGGGAGGCATTGGAGAGCCCGTCAGCCGAGGTACCGCCGTCCTGGCCGAGACTTGGAGCTGCTGAGAAACGGACCGCAGCGAAGCCAACGCCACGCAGCAGCACGGCGGCCGCCGGGCGCCAGCAGCTCTGGCTCGCGAGCGGCCTGCGAGGGATTCGATCCGCCGGGCTGAGAGCGGAAGAAACTCGGACGCAGGCCAAGGTCCATCCCGCGGCCGCGACGGCCCCGGCCCCCGGCCCGGCGCCGAGCTCCGCAGGGGACTCGGGGCATCGGTCCCGCTGCAGAGCGCGTCTGGGCGATTGCCGTGGTCTGCAGCCAAGGCAGCTTTGCAGCTCTTCACTGCTAATTACCCACGGATAATAAGCGAATACAATAGCGAAGGATATTAGAATAATTTACCGTTCATCAAAGAAGAAAGATTGCGATCATTTGCCTTCAGTACGCCCATTCCCGTAACGAGGATCCTACCCGAGAGACCTTCCAATCAGCCCCTTTTGACAACCCTCACCAAAATCCGTTACAGCTATTAGCAACAAACTTATTAGCTGGTAATTAACTCTGTTATTAACTTGGCCCCTCGGCTCGGCTCGCTCCGTGCGAGTCGGGAGCAGCGCGGCGGGTTTCGCAGCGGCCGCCGCCTGCCCCCGTCCTGCCGCGGGGCCGCCCGGTTTTCCGCCCCGGCTTTGCTCCCCRGCGCATCCCGCGGGAAGCGCGGCCGTTCGGGGGCTGCTTTTGGTTAGAGCAAGACAAGAAAAAAGAAAAGCGGGGGGAACTTTCCCTCCTGCCTTCCCGCTTCAGAGAAAACACGTAAGCAGCACTATAGCTCTACACCCGATACGTATATTCCTTGATATATAACTTAATAAAAGTTTATGGAGCTCGGATAAGGGATCCACGCTGAACAGATGAACTGGCACTGAAATATGGTCCAATTAAGTCTGCAACGGGGCTGGCTTTACTTTGAACACCCTCCAACGCGAAATGAGAGCTCCACCAGAGGAGATAAATCAGCCGGCACAAAGCAAGCGGGCGTCAGCGTGGTCCGGGGCGCGCGGGACCCGTCCCTCCTCCGCCGCGGCGAAGCGGCTGCCGCGGGGGCGGCCGGCCGGCGGCCCCTCTTCCCCGCCGTCGCGGCTGCTCCGCGGCTGGCGGCCGCGATCTCGCTCCTCTGCCCGGGCATCGGCGGGGGAAACCGGCCGCGAGGCGCCGCGGGGCCGGGGTCCTGCTCGCGCAGCGCTGCCCGAGGAAAACAAAAGCACAAATTGTTTTGCCGTCGTGTTCCCGCAGCTGCGATTAGCACGTTCATGCATTCGTTTCATCTCCCCTTGCTCGTCGCCCTCTTCTTTCTCTTTTGCCGCTGCTTCAAGAAAAAGGAGATTATTTTTAATTACAGTTTTGCATTAATGAACCTCAGCGACGCGCAGCGCACGGGCGCTTCCAGGGGCTTTCCGCGCTCCAGCCTGCGGGTGAGACCTGCCCCCGGTTTGGGGCGCGAGGGCGAAAGGGGTGCATGTGCGACCCCCCCCCCCGTCGTCAGCGTGCAAAGAGCTCGGCGCTGATCAAAGTTTCGTCCCGACGGCACGCTGCGCAGCTGAAGGGAAAACCCAACCGCTCCGATTTTCCGGGTCGCTGTGGTAGCAAAAGGAGGGTTTGAGGCTTTGTTTCTCATCAAAAGCAGCTTTACTCCCTCCTCCAAAACGCAAGCGAGCGCACGGGTTTTCTGCCTGTGGAAAAGGTCATTCCATCATCCAGACCTGTCACCTGACGTGCTATTTTTATTGAGGTGAAAGGCAGAAGTGTTGAAACTCTGCCAAGCCGAATGAGAAGGGAACGGGAGCTCGCCAAAGCGGCCGGCAGCCCTGCGGGAGCACCGCGCYGGCGATGCTCGAGGCTCCGCCGAGCATCGAGCCCCCGATGCAACGGCCCCGGCGCCCGAAACGCCCCGCGGCGCCCTGTCGCTCCTAAAGCTTGTGCAGCCGGAGCCCCGTGCGGCTCCTGGCAGCCTCGCCGGACCTTTTCCCTGCCGTAAACCCGCCTGGCAAAGCCTCCTCTGCCCCCCGGCGTGGGGCGCAGGGGGCCTTTCCCGTGGGGCGCCGAGCCGGCTCTTCCCACCCGCTCCCGGCGCAAAGTCCTCGTCCCGCCAGCCGAGGCGGCTACGGAGCCGTCTCTTCCCTCCTCTTCCTCTTAAAGCAGCATTTTCATGCTTATTATTACTATTAAGATTATTACGTTGCAATACAGTATTGATAAGCTCCGCTCCAGCTCGCTGTGTGCAGCAGCGGGGCGAGGTGCAGCCCGGCCCGGCGCYGCTCGGGGCTTGGGGGGCTGCAGGGAGGCGAAGGGCGCAGCCGCCCGCGGGGSCGAAATGCCCCGCACCTGCCGGCCTCGCTGCGCAGGCAAGGGCGAAATACTGTCAACGTGTTAAAACGGGGGCTGAGGTTCTCGTGACACCGCGAAATGGCTCGGAGAGCCTGGGAAAAGACAAGCGAGATCAGAGGACGCCTGATAAAATCGTGCATGTTTGCCGAGCTAATGCTCTCTAATGTCGCCGTTCCCCGGCTCCCCGTGAACCTGGACAGGATCGATCTATCTTCTGTCCATCTATCACTGCCTCTAGCCAGAGATCTCCGATCTTACTGTACGGGAAGCACACATGTCAAAAAGAAAAATTGACTATTCACCTACCTACCCCCTTTTCTCCGTTTCTGGTGTTATTAGAAGTGTAGGTGAGGTTTGCCGAGTTTTATCCTGGAAAGGCGCACACTGCCCTTTGCTCACGCTTCCCGGGGACGATGCCCCTTTAAGGGCGAGATTTACTGAATTCCTGAAGCCAAAGCCGGGAAATGCTGACGGGCTGCCCCAAACGCTCCCCCCTTGCCTCCGCCAGAAGGAGAAAACAGCAGCCCAAAGGAAAAGGAAAAAGCCAATACAAACTGTATGTGTGTGTATATATATATATATTTGTCTGCCTCCTGCAGAAGGGACCCGCACTCGCCTATCTCCAAGGCTCAGTGTGCGTGTGTCCCCGGCATGATAAGGGGCTTTGAAAGCGTTTGCAGTCCCTGTGCGTTAGTGCCATTGGCTGGCGTGTTCCCGAAAAATTACCATGAAAGGAAAGGGAAAAAAACCGCTAAAAAGACTCTGGACTGAATCAAATCTGTTTACTCATGATTTGCAGAGTGTTTTCCTGTTTTTTCCCATGAAAAGTGGTGGAATGTGGCCAGGCCGCCCCCAGCGGTGGTGGGGCCACGGGGGCTGGGGGGCCTGTGGGGCTCGGGGTGCCCRTGGGGATCAGGGTGCCCGTGGGGCTCAAGGTGCCTGTGGGGCTCGGGGTACCCACAGGGCTCAGGGTGYCCAGTAGGGCTCGGGGTACCCCTGGGGCTYGGGATGTCTGGTGGGGCTCGGGSTGCCCATGGGGCTTGGGGTGCCCATGGGGCTCAGGGTGCCCGGTGGGGCTTGGGGTGCCCAGTGGGGCTCGGGGTGCCCACAGGACTCGGGATGCCTGGTGGGGCTTGGGGTGCCCG
>NW_028186195.1:1337702-1339120 GCF_003343005.1 Rhea americana
GGGGTGCCTGCGGGGTTCGGGGTGCCTGCAGGGCTCAAGGTGCCCACAGGGCTCAGGGTGCCCATGGGGCTCGGGGTGCCCATGGGGTCAGGGTGCCCATGGGGCTCGGGGTGCCTGCGGGGCTCGGGGTGCCCGCTGAAGCCCCGCGGCTCCCTCCCGCCCGCCGGCGCACGCGAGCCCTGCGGCAGCCGGGCGAGCAGCGGTGCCCGGCGAGGCGTTTCACAGCGCTGCGCCGCGGAGACTGCAGCCCTGCAGCAACGTCTGGGGACTTCGTGTGTCACAGCGTACGATAGTTACGAGCAGGCCTTGCGGCTGGGTTCCCCGGCTTTAACGGGCCGCTTCCCGCGCGGCGGACGGGCGCTGCCTCCGTTTAGGGGCAGCCTGTTGCTGGAGACGTCGCGTCTCCGCGCAGGGCGCGAACGGCCCACGTCGCCCCGAAACGGGGCGGCCGGAGCAGGGGACACGGCGGCACGAAGCGCCGAAACGCGCCGCGGGGCGGTAAGGGCGCCGTAACTGTCGGAAACGCGAGGTCGCCGCGTCAAAAGCCCCGGCAAGGGGAGCAGCCGCCGCCGCCGCCTCGCCTCCTGCCTTTCCCTGCGGCTGCCGGGGCAGGCGGCGCCGCGCTCCCGCCTCCCCCCGCCGGCTCCCGCGGCTCGAGCGGCATTTCGGGGCAACGGGATTTTTACTTAAAAAAAAAAACCAAACACAACTCCTCATTTTATTCAGAGTAGCTAATTCCATTAATTATGTTATGATGCAATTAAGAATTTCATTTCCTAGCTATTAAAGCCTAAATTATTTATTAATAATTATAGATCATTACCTGATAATGTTCACGCGGCARCTCAGGAGCTGAATAATTCATCCGCTTCGACGGAGCACGTTTTCCCAGCCCCAGCATGAAGCTCGTCTCTGCCCGTTCTCTCCGAGCGTGGTTGGTGCGGTCAGAGCGCGGCGGGGCGACACGACCCGCGACAAACCTGGCTGCAGCCGCCGAAACGGCGGCCGCTGGGGCAGGACGCCGGCTGCGCCCGCGTCCCAGCTGGCCCCACATCCCCACGGTCCCTGCATCCCGGCCAGCCCCACATCCCCACGGTCCCTGCATCCTGACCGGCCCCACATCCCCACAGTCCCTGCATCCCGGCCATCCCTGCATCCCCACGGTCCCTGCATCCTGACCGGCCCCACATCCCCACGGTACCTGCATCCCGGCCAGCCCCACATCCCCATGGTCCCTGCATCCCGGCCGTCCCTGCATCCCCACGGTCCCTGCATCCTGGCCAGCCCCGCATCCCCACGGTACCTGCATCCCGGCCAGCCCCACATCCCCACGGTCCCTGCATCCCGGCCAGCCCCGCATCCCCACGGTCCCTGCATCCCGGCCAGCCCCACATCCCCATGGTGCCTGCATCCCGGCC
>NW_028186195.1:1339154-1342042 GCF_003343005.1 Rhea americana
TGCATCCTGGCCAGCCCCACATCCCCACAGTCCCTGCATCCTGGCTAGCCCCACATTCCCACAGTCCTTGCATCCCGGCCATCCCTGCATCCCCACGGTCCCTGCATCCCGGCCAGCCCCACATCCCCACGGTCCCTGCATCCCGGCCAGCCCCACATCCCCATGGTCCCTGCATCCCGGCCGTCCCTGCATCCCCACGGTCCCTGCATCCCGGCCATCCCTGCATCCCCATGGTCCCTGCATCCTGGCCAGCCCCACATCCCCATGGTGCCTGCATCCCGGCTATCCCTGCATCCCCACGGTCCCTGCATCCTGGCCAGCCCCACATCCCCATGGTGCCTGCATCCTGGCCGACCCCACATCCCCACGGTCCCTGCATCCTCACAGTCCCTGCACCCCCATGGTCCCTGCATCCCGGCCGTCCCTGCATCCCCATGGTCCCTGCATCCCCATGGTCCCTGCATCCCTGTGTCCTGCCCGTCCCCACATCCCGTCTGTGCCCATATCCTGGTCATCGTGGCGGAGCCAGTGGGGCAACGGCTCTGCTTTTGCAGGCAGCTGCTACGTGTTTTGGTGCTTTTTTTCCTGCCTCAAGTAAGATTGTAAACTCGAAATCTCAGACGTTCTTGGGGAGGCAGGAATKGAAACCAGAAATCGGCTTCTCCAGCCAAAGGAAGGGTTCGCTGGGCACATTTCTGTTCTCTGTGCGGTTTTTAGTAGTTGTTACTGTCACTTCATGTTTCAAAATGAAAAGTTGTTCACAGCTGAGAAAGTGTCAGAGTTGGACATTTTGATTATTCCAACTCTTTCTTTTTTTTTTTGTAGCTGGGGAATAATTCATTGCAACAGATCCTTTGCGGTGCTGATTTCTGGTTCCAATAAAAAAGGATTTTTTTTTTTTTAATTAAAGGAAACCTTCACTGACCTTGATTCAATGGAGGAAGAGGAAGGGCAGCCRAAAGCTGCGTTAGCAACAGGCAGGACTCGTTACGTCAAGCCCGGGCTGGAGACAAGCGCCGGAGCCGAGTTGAAGCCGCCTTTTAAACTTAATTGTGCACATGTTTCCCAGCCAGAGTTTATTGAATCATATGGCATAAACCATAAACAAACACTAAAAACCTGGCTGTGTTGCCTGCTACAAGCAACAAAGCGATCTGTAAAGATCAAATATTTATTTCGAAATCCCGGGAGCCACGCTCCCCGCGTGGAAGTCGGAGAGGAGCCGCGCGGCTCTGCCCCCGGCGCGGGCGCAAAGCGGAAAGAAAACCCGGAGGGTTCGCGCCGCTTGCCAGCCGCCCGTTCGCACGCCGCAGAGGCGTCCCGTCCCGGGAAGGAGCCGCGGTGCGAGGCTCGCGGGCTGCTCCGTGCCCTGCTCCAAAAATCGCCCGCTCCGAGGGTGTCGCTGGGACCTTAGCTGCGCTTTAACATGTACCGACTGACGGTCGTACGGRTCGGCGCGGTTTGACGTGCTGCTGCTTGAATCCCCCACGGCCAGGGAAGGGAGCATTTATCTGCAGTAGGATATTTATTGAAGAAATAYGAGAGAGGCAATTTTGGGGGGGAAGAAAAGAACAAACAAACCAGCTCGAGCAGCCTCCGTTGCCTTATCAATGTGCAAGCTCTCCTTCATCTGCTTTGAAATCTCTATAATTTACTCTTCCTTCCCTTGCAATGTTTACGGCTTTTATGTTGTTTGAAGGTTATTTATAACAATTATGTAAGGAAGAAAAAGTGCCATAAACTGAGGTAATTTACTGTAAAATAACTGAAATACTGAAAAAAATTGTAACCAAGCAGTGCATTTCTGCAGCGCTGCAAGTGCTTCAGCAAGAGGAAACCATCGCTACCGGGCAAAGTCCGCGTTGCACCCGCCCCCCCGACGCCACCGCCTCGGCACCCACGGCTGCGGGGCGCGCGAGCTCACGGGCGAGGAAGCATCGCCCTGGAGCCGTTGGGCGTTTGCACTCGATATTGCACCAGGCSACTCGGTTCATCATCTCGGACGAGGAAAGAGCAACGAATCGCAGCACGTGTCGGGGCGGCGGAGCTCTCGGCTCGCAGGAGTCCGCCCCGGGCTGTGCTTTACCTTCATTTTCCGGAGGAGAGGAGCCGAGAGCACCCGCAACCAGCCACCTCTCGATCCTCGGTGAGCCCCCGAGGCAGGAGGAGGCAGCGGAGCGGCGGGGCCCTCCCGGCCGTCGGCTGCAACAGGGCTTGGCCCCGGCGCAAAGCCCTCTGCAGCGCTGGCAGCACCTTTAGAGGACTGCAGTTCCCTGCGGCAGGCTGCTTATTCGGGTCTGCTGCTGCAAATTTGATTATAACGGCTTAAAGAGAATCACCCCTTGATAAGGCCAAAAAAAATAATCATAATAAAAGAGCCTGAATGGGAATAAGCGGATTCATCAGCACGAAGAACTGTAGCTCAGCTATTAGGGGCGTGCGGCGAAGCGGAGCCGGCGAGTGCTGACGCAGCGCTCGCGCCCCGGTTCAGCCGCCGCGTCGCGGCCCTCGCCCGCGGCCCGCCCGGCAGCCCGGGAGATGTCTGAAGCCGAGCGCGGGAGTRACTTCTGCAGGAGCCGGGCGAGATGCCTTTGCAAGCCTCCCTGCAGGGCAGCAAAAAATCATTTCCTTCCCTTTCCGTGCGTGCGTGCGCGTGTTCTGTTTTTATTTTGCTTTTCCAGTGGCATAATTACCTCTATGCCAAGCATTTAAGGAGCATCATAAACAAGATGGTGCATAAATGGAAAGAAAATAGGGAACAATTGACTGTAAATAAACACACAGGTAACAAGAGCGATAGCAAAAAATATTGCCTGGTTAGACGGAGCTCGTGAGCGGGAAGCGGCGTAGGCAGCAGCCGGGGCTCCGAGCGGAGCGGCGGCAGCGGC
>NW_028186195.1:1342357-1348383 GCF_003343005.1 Rhea americana
TCTCTCTCTCTCTCTCTTTTTTTTAACTTTAAATGATGTTTGCTAAGTCACTGCGGATCCTTATCAGCCCTTTCGTTTCCCGAGGAATCCCATTCTCCTTTCCGCTCTCTCTCAGCTCAAGACCTAGATCTGAAGAGCTGTTTATTATCTGCTTCGCCTCCTGATAAGCTCCTGTTTATAAATTCGCCTTCCCTAATATATATCTCCATTTGTTTTTTCTGATTCTTCTCCTTCCTTTGTTTTTTTTTAGCTGCCGATAAGGCGTGTTCTTCGCTCACTGGCTGGCTCCCGGCGGGAGGGGGCAGCCCGGGGCGCAGCCGCCGCGGGACGGGGCACGGCTCCGCTCCGCTCCGCGCGACGCTCGCCCCGCGCTCCTGAAGGATGGTCTCCGCGGTAAATATTTACCGACTGCAAAGTTTTTTCAAGGAATCGTTTGGGGGAGGGAAAGGACGATTCATCAAGCCGATGTCAGATCACGGCCTCTTTGTTCCCTGCAAAAGCCAGATCCATCACCCTGCTTCCGAGCAAGGACACGCGGCAAGGTCCCTGTCGCCGCCTGAAATATGCCGGCGCGGCAGAGGCCACCGAGACCGAGGCTGCGAGAAGTTCAGACGAACCCAACTTTTCACTGCTCCTCCGCGTCCTGCCCCCTCCGATCTGCTGGAGAGGCCGAGCGGCTCCGAGCAGAGGCCCTACGGCACGAGCTGCAGCCAGCTCGGGGGGTCCGGCTCTGTCCGGGTGCCCGGGGCGCTCGGTGACAGCCACCTCTCTAGAGCTGGAGCTCGAAAGCACCAGGCGCAGCTCAAATTCCTGGGTGCCCTGCTAGAGAGGCAGCGGCGAGGGAGAGGAGGGGGCGCCGAGACGCGCAGCGATGCTCGGGGGTGAAACGCTCCCGCCGAGGGCATCCCCCCGGCCCTGTTCTGCGCACGATGCCGACGAGCTTCGGGCTCCCAGGGGCGCGGAGCGGCGGAGCGGCGCGTACGGCCGTGCCTCTGCAAACAGCCCGGGAGCAGCCGAGCTCGTCCTTGCAGCAGAGCCGGGGGAGCGAGCTGGCTCTCCTGAGCTGCATGCCGATGACTCGTCTGTGTGCACAGCTGTKCCGAGACAATAAAAATTACCCTCCCGCCCCGTAGATTTTTCTCTGACATGCCATTTGGGGGTGATTTGTGGCGAGGAGGAGTCCGCTGTCAGCATCCGCCCCGCGAGCAGGGAGGATCGGCCTCCGCCTCGGGGCGGCAGGCTCAGGAGGCAGCGCCGGGAGCAGGGCRCGCGGCCCTGCGGCAGAACCGCTTCCCAACGGGGTTGAAGCCACGTTCGCCGATAAGGATCGTCAGTGCGACCGTGTCGGGCAAAAGCAGCCGGGAACCAGGCTGCCGACCCGCTCCCGTCCGCTTTCGGGACCCCGCGGGGCCGCCCCGGAGCGCCGCCGCCTCCTGGCCCTGGGGTCCCTGCTCGTCCTGCAGCTCCAGCGGGGACCACGCACCGGATCCGGCTGCTCCCTTCCCGCTTCCTGACTCCTGCTTGGAGAAACCAGACCTTGTTGCCTTTGCAAGAGGGGGTTCTGCATGCCCCCGACATCCACCCTGGGAGTCACCCGGCTGCTTTCTCCCTGCATGCAAAAAACCCTCTAAACCTCATAAAAGGAAAAGATGCCCTCCAAAAAATAAAATAAAATAACATAAAAGGCCGGGAGCCCGGCCGGCGCCCCGGCCCTGCAGCTTCTGCAGCGGGCTGGGAGTGCTGGAGTCTCCTGGGCATCGTCGGGGCACCGCTTGCCCCTGCAAGGCGGACCTCACGTGTCTCTGCAGTCGGATTTTAAGTGGCGTTTGCAGTGGGGACGTCGCAGGCCGTTCCCAGGCGGGCCTGTGCTGGCCGCGGTGCTCCTGCTCTTGCTGCGGAACCGGGGAGGATTTTGCACGGGGGCTGAAGAGCGCATCGGGCACGGCACGGTCTGCCGAGGAAGCTCTGCGGGCGTGCCGTGTTTCATCCCCAAATTCACTACCGCCGCACAGGGCTGCGAGCTCCGGAGAGCTGGGGCGCTTCCCACGCGGCTCCCGGCACAGCGGGGCCGAAAGCTGCTTCGCCGGCTCGGGCAGGGACCGCGGTTTCGCTCAGCACGTCCGAGCCGTGAGGASGCTCCTGGTTGCTGGAAGTTGCATTCCCTCTTCTGCTGATCTGAGGTGTAAAAACACCCCAGCGTTGGACATTTATAAAGGGGGAAGCAGAAAGGGGGGCACAGCACACCCGAAAGAGGTTATTCACATTCCAGTTGAGTCCACGAGTGTCAGGTTGCGTTACACTGACTCCCTTTGAATACTGACACTGCGCCTGGGCCTCGGGGTAAGCCGGGCAACGCGAACTGCAGGGTGAAATTCAAATTGGCAATGGGCATTATCCAGAGAGGCTTCATAAATCCAAACTGCAAGGGCTGAGCCGTGCACCAAAATCTCAATTAGTGTTGCCGCGGCGCTGAATTAAGGCTGGGGGAAGAAGCCGCAGAAGAGCATCGATTTGTGCTGTGGTTGCAGACGTGCCCCTCTGCCCCGGAGGAGAAGGGGGCGGCGAGTCCTTGCCCTCTGGGAGCCCCGGGATGTGCGTYGGGAGGGGGGGACAGGCGTTTCGGGAAAAGGAGCAGCCTCGCTGCACACGACTCCCGCGCCAGGCACCGAGATGTCCCTGCCCGACAGATGAAGTCCTCGAAGGCTTGGGGGGACGATGCAAACCCCGGCGCCAGCCCSCGCGAGGCCAAGCGCCGCCCCGGGGACGAGCAGCGGCGTTTGGGATAACCCAGCCCCCGGGCCGGGGCCGGGCACCGGCAGCTCCCGGCCTCCCGGCTCCGCCGGTCTCGGAGGTTCCCGGGCACCGGCTCGGCCGCCCCGGCGGCTCGGCGCGGCCTCGGCTGCCGGCAAACGGCTCCGCAACGAGCTGCTTCTCGGCGGCACCTGAACTTTAATTCCCGCCGGGCCCGGCACGAGCTCTAACATTTTCTTGGAGGAAAAGGTTGTTACCGAGATTATTGACCYGGAGGGCAGAGTTAAAGCAGACTGGAAATCGTAAAAAAAATGATTCCATTTTCCATCTAGACTATCAAGGCTCCCAGCAAAGTCTTCCTGCCTCTTTTCTCCCCCCCTTTTCTCCGTTAACAGGCATTTTTTAAGGTCATGGTGCCTGCTTGCTGTGCATTATCAAGTAATTTGCACAATATATTTCTTCCCTCTGCGTATCTTCTACTGATAATGTATCAAATGCCAGAGCATTAGCAGAAGGTTTTAGCCGGGTGTTTGCAGTGCAGGCAGCAAAACCGAGCTCTGCTTGGGAGCAGCAAGGGCGAGGCGTGCGGGGCGGCGAGGGAAGGCTAGGGAACACCAGCGGGAGAAATCCTCGAACAAACCGTGCGTCTCTGCTCCCGCTGCCACACCRCGGCAGGGAGCCGAGGGTTTTGGAGGGCTGGGTCCGACGCCCGCGTTTGCCCGGGGGCTGCGTCTGCCCGGCTTCGCCGCTCGCCTCCCTCCCTGCGCCGCGGGACGACGCGGTTTGGTCCGGCCGCGCCGGCGTGGCGCTCCCGGGATGCCAGCAGCGGGGGGACGACAGAACCGTGCACGACGAGGAAGGATAAAATATCAGCTTCCAGGAGACTTGCTGGACACGGCGACGACGGTACCGATGGCTTTTTGCAGCAGCACATCCCGGCGCAGGGCCAGTCAGGTCACGGGCTGTTTTGTTTTGTTTTTCTTTTTCCTTTTCAATTCTGTGGAAGCAATTTATTCTTATTTGGGGAAAAGATTTTTTTAAAAAAAGAAATCATCTGGGATCGGCTGAGGCTTTCATTTGACCCAGGGTTAAATGTTCGTTTCGTTTTGGAAACCGTGGGAACCTGTGTCTCTCCGGTTTTCAGGGCCATTTCCCCCGTTCCCGAGAGGGCCGCGCGGCGGCTCTCCGGAAATCGGGGCGTTTTGGGTCGGGCATGTCGGCGCTGAGCCCGCCGTGCGCCCCGCGGTGCCACCCGCGCGCCCGCCGCGTGCCCGGGCTCGCCGCTGGGTGCGTGCCTGCTCTTCACTCCGGCGCAGCGGACTGATTTACAGAAGGAGGACAAAAAAGAAAAAAAAGAAAAAACAAACCCTCCGAAATTCAGTTAAAGCTGTTGCCTCTCTCAGAGAGAGAAAGATACTCGCTTTGAACGTGGTAAGTGTTCCTTTCTTCTGTAAATCAATTTAGTTGCTAAAATGCAAAAGGGGGAGAATAAGAAGAGCAAGGCTGGTTGYGCATTACCAGCCGCGGGTCCCTCACCTCCCGTCTCCTCCGCTCGCTCCGTCGCGCTCGCCTTCGCTCGCATCCTTCCTCCCCCTCCTTCGCTTTCTAATTTGTATTTTTTTCCGAGCAGAACGGGCCCGATACCAGGTGTTGGGGTTGCTAGTTCTCTTGTTCCTGTTAACAGCTTTCTGGCCATCAATATTTCATTCTCCGAGATGTTAATGGCTTTGAACCCCTTTCCTGGGCGCAGTCCAAGGAGAACCCGCYGCTCTTTCAGCCCGGCTGCCGGGTCCGGCGCGCGGCCGCCGCAGCAGCACAGGCAACGCGGAGGTCCCGGGACCGCGCTGCGCCTGCAGGGCTGGTGCAAACGGGCTGAACCCCCCCGCCCCGGTCCTCCCGAGCGCGGCAGCGCCCGGCACCGTGCACACAGCCGGCCCTGGCCTCGGCTGGAGCCCCGCAGGGCCGCTCTGATATAAAAACTAACGAACCGGCCCGAGCAGAAGATGCTGCCGTTCCAGGCTAGGATGAACTCATCCCCGTGTCCCCAGTGCGTTCCCCCGTCTTGTCTCGCCAGGGGTGAAAATCGAAGCCCGTGCCCGGCGTCCTCGCCCGGCGGGTCGGAGCCCGCCGGCGGCGGAGCTTTTGCAGGGGATTATGGCAGGACGGGGAGGGCGGGCTGGGGGCAGGGAGCAGGAGGAGGGAGAAAATGTGAAACCGCTCGAGCTTCACTGAGCTTCCGTGCTGGAATTCTTACCCCAAATCTCCTAATTAATAGTCAGGATTAGCAGCTGCTGAGGTTGGGTCTTAGCCATCTAATCATAGCAGCGCAGACCGGCTGTGCTCAGCATCCTGAGCACGAGGCAGCCTTTCTAGACTCCCAGATAAATAAGTTCGCAAATTAAACAACAAAAAAATGTTAACATTTGGAAGGAATTTGGAGGATTTGCTGGTGCAGGCCGGCCCTGCTAGCAAAGCCCCGCTCTGTGCTCGGAGCAGCACCCGGCTCCGGCGGCGGACTCCTCTTCCTCGACGCCGCCAACCCGCCCCGCTCTTCGCAGACGTTCCCGAACCCAACACCACGTTGTTCCTCTGCAAAGTGGGACGCAGCTCCAGCGTCACCCTGCCTTTGAAGGGTTTACGAACCTTGCTGCAGACCCCTCGCTGAGGACGCAGGAGCAGAAAGCCTTCCCTTCGCACCGCTTGCCYGCAGCGTTGCGAGGCCGAGCCGCGTCGGCAGCTGCTCGCCCCGGCACCGGCGCTGTCGGGGGGCAGGGGGGGGACGAGGCAGCTCCCAGCCCGCCCCCACCATCATCCTCCTCGCGATCCCCCCGCGAGCCGGCGCAGATGAGCCGGCGACACTTCACAACTTCCAATTCTCTTTTATGGAGCTCAGGACTTGTTGCCATCTGCTCCCAAACTGCGAATCAGCATTCGCTTTTACGGTTTTAATTAACCTAATAGCAAGCAGTGCGTGCCGGGCAGGCGAGCAAGGCAGGGAGGCAGCCCCAGGTGCCACGTGCATCCTCCCAGCAGAAGCGATTCGCCCGCCGGGCAGAGACGGGCAGCCGGGAGAGCCTGGCGCTGCCGCGGGGTCGCCAGCGGCTGCGCAGCTCCCCTCGGSCTCGGATGCGGCCCCTCTGCCGCTCCTGCTGTCCCCCGAGGAGCCAGGAACACAAGCTCGAGGGCTCTGCAGGCGGTGGCAGCTGCCCAAGGCGTGGGAATCTGCTGGCCTTGGCATGTGTGTGGGATGTGGGAGCCTGCTGGCCCTTGGTGCA
>NW_028186195.1:1348688-1370637 GCF_003343005.1 Rhea americana
AGCCCTCGGAGCATGCAGGAGGTCCAGGAACCCACCAGCCCTCGGAGCATGCAGGAGGCCCAGGAACCCACCAGCCCTCGGAGCATGCAGGAGGCATGGGAACATGCCAGTCCTTGGCAAATCCCCACTGTGATGCCCGGGCTGTACAGAGTGTCTCACCACTGGGTCCTGTCTTCTCTCCCACTCCGAGGAGACTTTTTAATTTCACGTGCTGTTCCTTTCCTTGCCAGGCTGTAAAGATGTTTTGTCTTAGGCAGGCCGCATTTTTTTCTTTAAGCATAAGGAAAAAACAAAGCAAATGGAAACATGCCCTTTGGGTAGATAAACATAGTTTTCTCTCCTGTTTTCTGTGATGTATGTGTCAGAGAATGGGAAGGAAGGGAAATAGAGAGTAGGTAGCTATAAAAGTGTACGTGGATGTATGGGTAGATAAGTAGACGTTTCCTATGTTGATTGGGTCACTAAGTGGATAAATAGATACATTTCTGCTTCTCATTTCCTATGGGGACTGAGTCACTGTGCAGTGAGGTGGGAAGATGCTCCACAGTCAAATATTCCCCTCTCCCCAAATGACATCTGCTTCCTGGGCAGCATCACCTGCTGTTATTCCRTACTGGACCAGCATCTCTCGGCTAATTACTTTAAACCCGAGTTTCACCTTGGTACTTTCTGCTATTTATCTTGCCTTATATCATCCTTAATAATATCTCTGATGCCTTCCCYGCGCTCTCGTTCAGTCCCGATGGGAAGGCGGTGGGTTTGTGGATGAGTGAGAGAGCAGGTTGTTTGCTTTTATCTCCTTCCCATTCCGTGTTATCGCTCCCCGTGCCGCCTCCTGAAGTGTGATATAATTGCCTCTGAAAGCACTGCCTGCCTGTCATATCTTATTGCTTGGGTAGGGGATCAACAAAACKCAAAACTGCCACAATTTAAAAGCATTCAGTGTCTTTTATACATTTCCACCCTGTTAGAAACATATTTAATAAAGTTTTGACGTGTGGAAAGCGGCCCAGTAAGCGATGATAAAATTCTAAACAGTAGCAGTGCACCAAAGGGGACATATTAAAGTTAATAAATAAACAGGCTGATTTCCTCTCAAAATGCAATTGTAAATAAGCAACACATCAAAAAAAAAAAGAAAAAAAAACGGAGGGCAGGAGGTGTGTGCTCTCGTTCGGAGGCCAAAGCAGAAACTGGAATGAATAAATACACGAGGGAGATGGGCTAAAATCCACGGGACTGGGAAATTCCTGACAAGCCACCAAAATCGGAAGGCGACACGAGAAGTGCCCCCCGGGCCGGGGCCTTGCTGAGCCCAGCGCGGGAGGTGTCGCGGGGAAGCGCCGCGGCTTTGCTCCGACGGCTGCAGAGCAAATGAGCGGAATTCACGCAGAAATGGTTTGCTGCGAACAGCTCGCAGCGCCCGAGGCTTCAGCCGTGCTGCCTTTCTGCAGGTTTTCTGCCGGTTTTTCAACCGTTCTTCACCCCCACGGCCCATGCGGATCCCCAGGGGCTCTGGAATCAAGATACTCCAGCTTAAATCCCCTTTCCTTCTCTTCTTCTTATTCACAGAAGACACTGCTCTATCTTGATGATGGCAAATATATTTAAAGATCACAGCAGAGACATTAAAGCCCTATTAGACTATCAAGTCTACCTTYCCGCAGGTTCGGGGTGGGATCCTCCGACAGACGACGGAGCTCGTATTAAACAGATGCCGTATTCAATCCGACAACAAACCGTGCGGCTCGAAGAGGGGGCAGGARGCCCTTCCTGAGTGATTTCACTCGCCCGGCGCGGTCTGTGCAGGGCGAGTGCCAAACAGGTTTTTTTTCTTGCAAGCTTCTCGCACAGGTTCCCCTTTGCAGACCGCTAGGTAAAACGAAAGGAAAAGGCAAAGACAGGTGAGCGGCGCCTATGCCGGGGATCCGCCGCCCCGCGCGGCGACGAGCCGGCGCGGACTTGAGCTACGTGTTGCCTGTTGAGTCTGCGCCGCGGGGTCGGTGTTTTGGCTGATGCAGCCCCAGGCTAGCCAAGCCGCAGAAAAACGAGCTTCATCTTGCCYCTTAACTTGCAGTTGCCTAGCTCGACCCATTATGTTTTAAGCTCCAGTCCTCCCATTTATGTAGTTTTTAGGGTATTAAAACTACCCGATCCAAATCAATACTTGTTCCTCTTTTGCAAAATCTAGTGATAAGGCTTAATCCACCCCAGGATTGTTTTAAGTTGGAGCAATTTCACTCCACGAAGATGACATGATGTAAATTTGGTGTAAAAAAAAAACATTGCAAACTGGATGATTCTTTTTTTTTTTTTTTTTTTTTTTTTGAACTTCTAGTCCGAAGTGGTAAGATGTAAGATAAATTGCCCCAAGACTTGCGCACAAAACCAAATAAAACAAACAAGCGCCGTTCGTCATTCCAAACGAGTGCCGAGACGCAGTGGCTCTGTTGTTGCACTTAATGCTACATGACATTTAATTAACTTCCAAACAGCTGCATTGTACCGCGTGCCGCGGAGCGGCTGTGTAATAAGCGGGCGCGGATTTGCGCTCCGAGTTGTGCCGGAGCCGGAGCGCATTACGAGGAGTCCCCAGCTGGAGGAAGTCAAGCCGGCGGCCTGGTTTATTATGCAGGGAAACTTTCTCGCGAGTCTGGAGCGGCGACTCCGTCTCTTCCCCGGCTGCCAATACGGTGCTGCATCACTGAACTATATAATTGCATATTTGTTCCTGTTGGGTCTTGAAATATTAGGACCCAACGTGTAACGCGATGGTGCCGGTGCGGCAAATCCAGCAGTGTAACTACAGAATAGCAAGTCGCGCAGGGCTACGTAGCAGCTCGGTGTAATTAAAGGGAGGTTTGAGCAAGGGCAGACAGCAGGAATAAATGTATTTTCCGCTTTGTGTCTCCTCCCCGTTCTGCTCTGGGCATAGCGATGGCCTGTGCGGAATGAGCCCTGCCCTCATTTATGCTATTTTTTTCTCCCCTCCATCCTTTTTTTTTTTCTGGGAGAACTGGATTTAGTTTGGCAGCGGAAAGCGAAGGCTCGAGGCTCCAGACGCGGCAGCGAGGTCTCTCGGGCTCGCGTTTCTCACTCCTAACGCGCCGAACAGCTTGACTGATGAAGTGGAAAAAAAAAAACAACCAACAAGGCCCTTCAGATGTCATGAGAGAAGTTCCCTGGGTGCCAGAAACCAGATGAAAACTGGATTATGATTTTTTTTCTCGCTTTATCCTTGGAAGGCGCACACTTACTTACCTAAACCCGTAGGCTTAAGTGACAGCACCTTTGCTTGCTCGGCAGCAAGAAAGTGGAAGGAAGAAGAACAGAGAAAATATATGACATATTGGCAGAATTGTTTCTAACTAGAAGGGTTTTCAAAGTTGTCTAAGTGTCAGCAGCTCTTCTTATAGCCTGAATTTATTTGGCATGGTGTCASAGTTATCGCTGTTAAACAAGTCCTCATATGCACCTTCCAGAGCTTAAAAACACCTGAGGGAAAACGCATTAGGATCTCTGCTTTGAGGCGTGCTGTAACTTCTGCCTTAGCGAGAGCGGGGGAAAGGGAAAAGCAATGCAGCTGCCTGGAAAATTTTTATCCAAAGTGACTTTTGCTGTAGGGAAAGGGGCATCCCCCAAGGCAGCTGCAGTTGCACCTCGGCCTGTTTCACCTAACGGCAGATTTCTTTACTCCCTTTTCGGCCGCGAAGCCGCACGTTGATCCTCGCAGAGCCGGGCTCCAACCCAGCCCACGCGGGAGGCCTCGCGGCGAGGTCCSGAGCGGATCTGGCTTTCCTGCCGCTCGCAGCGTCACCGAGTTGGAAGACCACAGCTTACAAGTTGCTAAACAAAATCCAATTAAGCGGTTGGGTTAGAAACGTAATTGTTACAAAGAGTGGCATGTCAGACGGCGAGATGTTATTAAAAAGTATAGAAAACAATTTGCACTTTTCCCCCTTYTCCTATCGTGCTACAAACACTTCAGATTGGAAGTGTGTCATACAGCTGTTCTTCCAGCCCGGAGCCCGTCTCTTAAAGGTTATTCCCTGGGAGGAAAGTGAGCTAGAGCAAAACACGTGTTACCGAAGGGTCTCTGCGATGGCTTCCTGGGGGGGGGTGGTGGGATTACTGCTCTTGCTTGCGGAGGTAGAAATGCACTCGTGCAGCCCAGAGCCCCCTCATTAGCAGGAAGGAGCAGGGGCTCTTGCGGGTCCCGAGGGACGGCGGCGGGCGATGCCCTCGCAGCGCTGGCGTTTCTCCGCTGCTGCTCGTCTCAGAGCGCCCGAGCAGGCTTTCCCTCGCGCCGCTGCTGGGACGCGTTTAATCGGCCCGTGTCGGTGCTTGGAATTAAGCATTTGAGCGTATGAAATTACGCATTTCCCTACTCATGCAGCAGCGAGCAAAGACGCAGCAGTGAGGAAGAGGGGAGAGCTAGAAGCCTCTTCCACGAGCATCCTCAGTGCTTCCCGCAGCAGAAAGAGAGCTGTGGTACGGCGGGCGTATCAAACGCCCTGATTTAGCCGCTGGGAAGCAAAAGCCAGGCCCTGCTGGCTACCCTCCCAGAAGCAGCTGCCCAGGGTCCTGCTGCTCGGCTGTGAATCTTCCACTACGGTTATTTCTTAATAATTGCTTTCAGTTTATTTTAAAAAAAAAAAAAAAAAAAAAAAAAGCTCTCTGAGGATTTCATCACAAGCCAACCAGAAAGGAGACGAAGGCGAGGAACGTGCCCATCCTGCAACACGAAGAGCACGCCGCCCAGAACGGCAGCGCCGGCGGCTCGGGGCGCTGCCGAAACGCCGGCTTCGGGGCTCCTCGAGGACCGAGGATGCCCTTTCATTGCTACTTAATTTTAAAGGAGTGCCCTAGAGGGAGACACTAAATCGCAATCGTGCAGAAAGGAAAGCAGCTTCGATGCCTCGCCGCTGCGCCAAGAACCCCCGAAAGCGCTTGGGCACGTTGCCATTCCTCTCGCGGGCTCAAGATGAAGCAGCAGCGACAGGAGCCCCCCTCCTTCCGTCACCCCTCTGCCAGGGTGCCAAGTCTGTTTTCTTTTTAAGCCTGGCTGCTGGCWCCATCTCAGCTTTATCTGCAGCGCAGCTTAGAAATCAGCTGGAAGGGGGACTTTCAGATAACTGATCCGCTGTCCTAGAACGACCATGCTCCTGGCTTTGCATTACACACGCACGCTGCATAAATACCTATGCTTCCAKGTGCACGCACACAAATACGTGTGTGGCACACTGCAGCTGATAACGAGAGCCGAGAGCGGCAGGGAGGCCTCCCTCTCGCTGGGCTCCCTCGCGATGGGCAGGCTGATGAGCAGACAGAGACATTTCCCTCTCTTCTGCTACGGTGCGTCCCATAGCCACGGAAGAAAGCAGAGCAAGAGCTCGTTGAGCCCGGATCRCCCGGGAACGGGGCCACGCGCAGCAGAGCCCGGCGGGGTGGGTGGGGAGCAGCGAGGCGCGGGAGCCCCTAAGAGCAGGGAGCTGGGGYAGAGGCTGCCTGGAGCTGCGCTGCCCGGAGGGATGCTGCTGGACGGTGGGACAGTGCCAGAGGAGGGGGTGTCCTGAGCTGCGGCTTTCCTCGGCGTTAGTGGGGGCAGAGCCTGTGCTGGATGGGGCTCTGCCGCTGGGGCTGCTCTCTCTGGGCTCTGCAGCCCGCGGTTAGGCACATCCGTGCTCTGAGAGCTGTGGGCGTGTGGAGTCTGCCGGGAAGGGCTTGTTTTTGCCAGCTCTGGAGATAGCATCTCTTCTGCTCTCCCCTGGGGAGGTGTGTGTGCACCAGGCCTGCCCTCTGTGGAGCAAAGCAGTCRTTCACGGCAGCACTGGAGGGGAGTGATCGCTGTAACTGGTGCTGCTACACCCCCAGCACCCCGGGGGTGCACAGTGCCGCTGGTGTTARTGCAGCAGCTGGTGGTGCTGCAAAGCTCTGTGCTGGGTGCTGTGCMAAGGGGGTGAGGCGTGTGGGAGCGGAGAGCTGGCAAGGTGAGCTGGCAAGGTGTGGGGTGGCCTGTGGGTGCCCCAGCCTGGGTGCTTGCCTCYGGCTGCGGCGGAGCAGCCGTGCTGTGCGCACATGCTGCTCTCGAGGCGCGTGSGGGTGAGCCCCTGATCCTGCTCCCGTCTGTGCTGTGCTCCTTCTTGCTCCCCTGCTTCTGCTGTGCCCAGGCAGTGGTCTCCATCCTCATCCTCCCAAACTCCAGGGCAGCATAGCAGCTCCTGTCTGGTTTCTTCCCCTGTTGTGCCTAATCTAATTTATGCATAGCTTTCTTTGCGCTTGCACAACATAAAAAACTCTCTTCCAACTAAGAGCCTGCTTTCCATTCTGGAGATAGGTTATATTCTTCACTGTGCACATGCCTGCATATATTTGAACAAGTTTGATTCAGTATAGCTGACACAAAAACCACTTAGTTGTTTCCCCTGCATCATCCTAAGTTAATATTCCTGACAAGCTGCAGGAGGCTTTTCAGCATTTTTTCTGTTTCAGTTCTCCCCTCCTGTTCTCTGTGTTTCACCCCTGCTGTAAAATTTCCTGGCGCTTGAGAAGTGACCCTGCCCCTGCAATTTGTATCTGCCGTGCTTGAAGCAAAAATGGAGCGTGTGTCTATGGATGCACAATCCAATGACCTGAGCCACTGAGCTGAATTACATTCCTGTGTATTTTGTGCACACTCTCTCTGTTTTCCAAGCAGATGAAAAATTGGGAGCTGGTGACTTCAGGATCTTTTGTATGGTTGGGGTTGGCTTTACTTTCAYCATTTCTTCTGGGTTGCTGCAAAGCCCCCTCTGCTCCTATCTGAACTTTGGGGTGTTTTCCCAGCCTGCAGGTGGGTTTGATTCAGTGTTACTGAAATGCAGGGGCTGGTGCTGAGCAAGGCGCCAAGTCTCCGCGGTATTTTTGCMGGTGCTCTGAGGTCCAGGTGTGCTGCTTGGTGCTGGCTGCAGGGACCACTTGGGCCCCTGAGCAGGGCTGGGCTCAGCACCTTTCCTGCACCTGCAAGCGGCTTCCCCGTGCCCGGGCTCTCCCGGGCCGCTCGGGGCGTATGCGGTCGCTCCCACCCAGGGGGCTGCACAGACCTGTGAGATAAACCCTGSGAAACCGCAGCTCGTCCCATGGGARCCTCACTAAGGGAGCTGGTGCTCTTGGACGGCTGATGTGTTAATTGATCTACTTCTTTGTGTTCTGCTATTGTGAAAGTGTTTTCCTTCTGCTAGGCTTTTGTATCTGCTTTTGAAAAGCTGGTTCCTTATCATTCGCCTTTTCTTCACGTCTCTAAATATTTATCCTGTAGTTTCACTAGACTGCTAAATAAATGCTTACACCTTTTCTATTCCCTAATGTCTTTAAAATTAATCTCTCCAAAAGCTATTAGGGAAAAAGAAGGAAAAAAGCAAAGTTAAAGTTGAATAATAACTTAGATGAGACTGTGACAAAATAAATTACTATATTCAAATACTTTTTTTTTGAGTTAAATTTCAAACTAAAAATAGTCACAGCTTCGACATTCACATTTTTTAATTGCTTATTTTCCATATCCCCTGTAGATAGGATAAGAAATTGGTCTTGAATTGTAGCGAGAACAATTTGGGGTAGACATTATGGCACATTCTTTAAAGGCGGTGGAGGATTGGGCTGGCTCCCTGGGAAGGGACCTGGATAGAAGTCACTCAGGAAAGACTGGACAAACCGCTGTCGGGATCATCCGGGCCACAGCCGCTCCCAGCAGCACCGAGCTGGGTTCACGGCTCTTTTGAGGTCTCTTCTAGCCTTACCTTTTTCTCTGATTCTTTGCTTAAATCTCCCATGTCCRTCTCTGAAATACAGTGCTACATGCTTCCTGGGAGCTTGGTGAAATAGCCTTTGACACTTTGGATCTATTATATAAGGAAAAAATAATGCTTAACTTTYTGTTACCTATTTTGGACTCCAATCTTGCAAAGATTTACTTGAGTATTTAACTTTCTGCTTTGAGACTCTGCAGGACTATTTGCTGTGTGCAAAGCTAAGCAGGTGCATAAGTCCTTGGAGGATCAGGGACCTCATTTGTATTAAGAAGTCAAAGGGAGATCTAGCCGATTCTCTCAGTTTAATAGGTTTTGCTGGAAGCCATGCCACATGTGAATGGGTATTTTCCACYGCACTCGGCAGTTCCTGGAAACACAGGGAGAACAGTGATGGCTGTAGCAGAAAAGAGGCTTTGTGCATCCAGATCAGGGTCAGATTGCTTCTATAGTCCTCTGCTTTCATCTTCAAATGTTTTGTGTGGTGGTGAAAGGCGCTGGACTGATGGACCTGCGGAGCCAAGGGCTGTAAATGCCCTGCGGGAGGGATGCGGCGGGGAGGCTGGGGCTGCAAACCCCGGGGCACCGGCTGCTCAGCCCTGGGCTTCCTGCCTGAAGCTACCACCCGTCCGTGGAAAGCAGAGACGTCTGCACAAACTAAGACACTGCAGGAGCGGTTGGTTGTGTGTGTTTTTTTGCTGAGGACTGAATTTCCCTGTGGCAGAACCAAGTCGGTGAATGTAATAGCAGCGTAGGTGTTGCATGGTTAACTCGCGCACAGCCCACCCAGCCTCCTCGCTGCTTAACTCCACTGGAAGCAAATGCTACTTTGTCAGTGGATAAAAAAGAGGGAGAAATCTAGAAAAGAAATTGAAAATAAATTGCCTGCTTCATTCAAATAACAGAGCCGATTTAAATGGGGGAGTGAACTCTCCTGAATTTCTGGGTTGTAATGAGGACAATGTGGACTTATTGTTCAGACTCCTTCGAGCAAGCYGTATCCAAAATGCTCAATAGAATTAAGCTCTGATCCTGCAATCACGCCCATACGTGGCTGGATGTCCTTACTGAAGSCATGAGATGGAGTTATTCATAACGTTAAGCACGTGTCTAAACTTTTTTAAGACTGAAGCTGTGCAGAGCTGGAGAATGAACCATCCAACAGGCAAATCTGGGAAAGGGGGCATCGGATGTTCTCCATAAAAAGTGGTTAAGGTTTTGCTGACCTGTCTGGGTGGACTGCTGAGCTCCTGTGCGAGAGCAGAGGTGGGCAGCTCCGGGGATGCAGGGAGCCTGGCCCAGCCTTGCTGTCGGCCGGCTCCTCTCTGCCTTCGTGCTCAGGACAGTCTGGTGACCCTGCAGCACAGAAAAGCTACAGCTGCTAGTGAACCTGCAGAAACTCGTCTTCCTCCTCCTGGAATGATTTTCCTTTACTTCCTGGGTGCCTTCCTGCAGTGCATGGGCCCTTCCACCGCGCTGCAGTGTGCAAAGGCCAAATGGAAAACTTGGATTTCGAAGCAACCTTTCCCCACATCCTCCTATCAAATGCATATTGTCCAGTCCTGGGTGCTGGTTTAGCTTTCACAGCCGGCATTTTGATCTGGGAGGCGACTCTGAAGAGAAATTCGTCAAGTGACATGCGCTGTGATTTTGAATTGAGCAGAAAACCTAGAGCTAATGGCTGCACATCTGGAGGCTGCACATCTGGAGGGAGCAGAGGAGCGTGGGAGGGAGAGGCTCGCGGGAGGGAAGGGCGGGTGCTTACAAGGCCTTGTAAGGATTCCTTGTGCAAGGATTCAGTGAAAGCTGCAAAGCGGGAAGGGTGCTTGAATATCCCTGTTCCTGGCACTGAATCCGTATTCCACTTGCTATTTATTGGTTGGCTTTTATTTTTTCRTTCACCCACGTAATTTTTACTGCCCAGCCATGACAACACTCGGCACAACCTCCCAAGGAGGAGACTGTCCTGCATCCCTCAAGCCCAAAGCTGCACAAAGATTGCTCTGCAACAGCAGTGTTTGCTAATGCAATTACTTAATTATTGCTGGTGAGCGAGTCCTCCCATGCCATCCCCACCTCCTCCAGCATAGTCTGTGCTTTGCCCTCGCCTGGCACTGCAGCAACAGGACCCCTTCGTGCTGCTGGGAAAGTTCACGGCACGCTGCAGCGCTGCAGGCACGGGTCTGGCACAGCTCCTTGCAGCGCTGCGAGGAGGAGGAGGGTGCCCCGACGCAGCCAGAGCATCTGCAGGCACGTGGCAGGAATCGCTGTGCTTCTGCCTCCTCCACGGCCCCTTTCCCAGCGTGGGAAGCCTGGCAGAGGCAAGGCCCTGCTGTGCCCAGCGCCGGCTCTCCTGCAGCCCTTTTCCATCCTGGGAGCGGGGTGGCTTCTGCAGCRCTCCGGGCTGTGCTGCTTCCACTCGCTTCTTAGTTTAATTCCCGGCATTTTTCATATTCCCGCTGTGCATCTCATTTCAGCAAGCTTCTCGTTTTCTGCTGTTTGTTTAGTCTCAGCGCTGGACCCTGTTCAATATTTGCCTTCCCATCCCTACTACTTGTTCTTATTTCCATGTGTTTAACATAAATATTTGTTGCTATCTGTCTGGTGATCGCAGCAGCTTTCCCTTGCTGCTCCAGCCCTTCCCAGGGGCTGGTGAGCGCGGATCGCAGCTCGCAGGCAGGATGTCGGTGTGACCGCTTGGAGGGGAACCCGTGGTCCCAGTGCTGGGACTGCCTCCGACCGCTCCRGGCAATGCGAAGCCTCCTTGGGATGAGAGGCGGACAGAGGGCAAGAACGGCTCATTTTGAGTGCCAGGGAGCTGAAAACCAAAAATGAGGGATGAAAAGGGGAGGAAAGATGAACAGAGAAACGCAGGTTGGATTTTTTTTCCCTCTCTCTGAAAGAACAGCCTGTTTCTTATCAGATTTCCTCTTGAGCAAGCAATTGTGAAGCGAACCCGTCCAGCGAAGCGAGCTGTCACGGCACGCACCGGGCCGGCGCCGCGGGAGGCGAGTGCCCCTTCCACTGCATCACCAGGCAAAAGCACCARCGGGCAGCGAAACGCTGGGAGGGAGGAAACCCCGCTGCTGTCCCGGCCTCCTGGAGCTGCTGTGAAAGGGCAGGGTGCCTTGAGGTGACTTCTGCTGGGACGTGCTGGACTTCTTGGGCCGGTCCTCGAGGGTGCTGTCTGGTAGTGCGCAGCCCTTTGGAGAAAAGACCCTTTTTTGGGAGTGGGGAAGGACCATTTTTGGCTCCASAGATGCTCTTCTCCACCCTGTGCCCTCATGGGGCTACCAGGGCAGGGGCCAGCCTGGACTGCTTCCCTTCCATCGCCACGTTGAGTCCTGCGGGGACGGCGCCGGTGGGGAGGTGGGTCACCGCCTGCCCTCCTCCTCCTCCTCGCCTCAGCTCTGCTCCAACTCGAGCTCGTTTCTGCCCTTCAGGGGGGCTGGCAGCTCCCCGTTTTGCAGACCCCCCTGGCCTGTCCGTTGTTCCAGCGTGCTCCAGGCGTCTCGCTGCCTCTCACCGGTGCTGCCTTARCAAGCTCATGGGCCGGTTGCATGGAAATGGTATCTACAGGGGAGCCCTTCTGGCACCGCAGCACCAAAGCAGGCAGCAGGGCATGGTGCAAAGAGCAGCCACAGTAGCGCTGGAGCAGCATCGCCGTCYAGAGGGTTTGACGGTGAATAAAATACCCTGTAGCTGCAAGGAGGCACGTTGCTGCCTACTGCTTGGCAATCACGCTTGTGCAATAGTCCTACAAGGAGTAGACCCAAATGCATTGGCCTGATCATCCTTCATGTTTACGTACTCCATTTCATCCCGCAGGATCCCAGCGTGTTTCACTGCAGAAGCTGTATGCCAAGATCCCCCATCCAGTATTGAAGAGGGGCCAGATCCTGCTGGCTGGAGCCCAGCAGCTGCGAAAGCAGGTTCAGCAGGTGCTGGAAGAGCCTTTCCTCAGGGGGATCCTCTAAATCTCAGTGCGATGGGAGCAGTTTCCTTCCTGGTAGTTTCTGAATTTCCCTGGACTGCTCAAGTATGCAGTACGTAGCCTGAYGGATGGGATTTGACGTGACCGTAGCCCAGAGTTGCCTGGCACGGCAGCGCTGCTAATGAACAGATTTCATAGCACCATGCAAACCGCTTTATAACTGTGGCAGTGGTCACTGCATGGGCCAGCTGAACGTCCTCTGCAAAGAGATGATAAATATTCCCTAGTTTGCTCTTCTGCACGAATGTTTTGAGAGAAAATAGGAAKATTAATTTGTACCCTATTTGGCCTGAGCACGAGCCCGTGCTCAGGATATGCTGCTGCTTTGCTCATGCCTTCCCCACCTGGCCCTTAGCTGTTTCCAAAATGCAGTTGTCATTGTCTGGATTTCTTGTCCTCTCCGTATCTCTGGTGCCTGAAGCATGTCTCCAGGCATCTCTCTGCCCAGGGAAGGCTGATGTGGCTGTGTCACTTGTCACCCTGGCTGCGGGTCGCTGCTGTTTGGGGATTGTGAAGGGTGCGAACCACAGCGTGCCGCTTGCAGTCTGGACTGATCTGCAGCTAATGTGATTAGACAAGTTGTATGGTCGCACGCTCATAATATCGCTGTCAACACACTTGTGTCCCCTGTGAGCGCTGCAACCTTGCCAGCCAGCTAATGAGCGATGCTCCTTGCATTATCCAGTGTAATTGTCTTCGTATTAATTTAAATAATCTGTTAGTGTTAATGCTTTGACGCTGCACACGCTGTGCTCTGGGCTGGGCTTTGCTTGTCCCCCTTCGCTTCCCAGCTTTTGATGCTTAGGCTGAAGGCAGGGATGCTTCCTCCTCCCCCTTCTCCTCCTCCTCCTCCTCCTCCCAGGCTTCTCTGCCTCCCTTCTAGCAAGGGAGATGAGCATTGCTGCCTCCACCCTGCAAGCAGGCTAGTCGCTTAAAATATTTTGAAATCTATTGACAAAAAAGGTGCTCTGTTGGAGCTAGATGTTGTTGCTGTTGTTGTATCTCATCGCTGCTGTAAAGGATGCCTGACCGTGCTGACAGCCACTATTAACAAAGTTGCGCAGCCRGTGTTTCTGCAGATATAATTCTTTCTGAGCAAATTTAAACACTAAAAAGGGATTATTTGGCAAAGTAAAGGCAAGAGCTGTGAAAAGTTTCTCTGACATTTGAATAGTAAAAATGTTATATATTATCCAGACACAGACCTGTTATGRGATCCCTTGGTGCTCTTTGTAGAGGAGGCAAGATCAGTTATCGCAGTGCTGCAGATTCAGAAGACAAAATGGGTGAAACTTCCCAGGTTTTCAAGACAATTGCGAGAAGAAATAAAATTCCCGCTCGAGGAGCTCATGCTTCTGGGCTGAGAGGCACAAATGATTATTTTTCCCAACATGGGCAAAACTTTGAGCACACGCAGACCGATACACGGCTTCAGCCCCTTTACAGCTTCAACGTAAAACCAGGAGACGTGCGGCAAGGGGCTGGGTTTTCTACTAGGCATTAAAATAGGGGGAGAGGGGAGGAAGGGAGGTGACGGAGCAGAGCTAACGCAGGGCGCCGATCAGCGCCTGCAGCCTTCCCTCGCCAGCGCCGCTGCGTCCCTAACGAGCACCTAGAGGGATTTGACGGGCACGAGGGCGGCTGCAGGGCGAAGGGCCGCAGACCGGCGGGGAGGAGGGGGCTCTTTCTGACCGCTGGCCTTTTCCTGCAACGCAGCCCCGGCCCCCCGAGCTTCCCCGGGAGCAGAGCCGCCGCGCGCGTGGAGGCCGCCGCTGCGGCCCGGGTTTCGCTGTCGCTCGCGAGCAAACGGCCCAGACTCCCATCCATTAGCGATTTCCACAGCGCTGYCGTTTATCCCCATCGTTTAGGGCTTGTGTACTATTATTTAGTCTATTTCCAAGATCTTATTACATTTTTTATTCATAGAGAGGTTAGATTTATATATTGAAGATCAATAAAAGGCTCTATCATAGCTACATTATTAATAAGGAATACATTATATGCAGACAGACAGCCCACTCTATTGGATTTACTCAGTAGATATGCTTTTTGGGGCAATTCTGAAAATTTACTACCTGTCCGATATGAGCACGATATGAGCAACTTTGCTTAGCGGCGCATGTTCCTGTCCTGCCGCGCGGCGAGGAGCGACCGCGGGGCCCCGTCCGCAAGCGCTGCMCAGGGCAAATGCCGCTTCTGCAGCGCTGCCGGGTGAAAACAGCTGGCTYGCTTTAAACCTCGTATTTCTAGCCCGAGCACGCGCCTTTATTCCCTTCCTGCTTTATCTGTCTCACCCACACAGGCCTCGGCTTAATAGGGAATGTGGGTTACTACAGCTCTGTGCGACGTCTACGCAGCGATGTCCCAGCTTCAAAGAGGAAATCTAGGCGGTGCTGTAAATTAGAAAAATGCAGGAAAACCCCCCTGCTGCCGCTTGACCGCGGGTTGTACGGCKCCGGCAGCGCAGGGGCAGAAACTCTGGCTGCTGCTTGGGACCCTCCCCGCGGCTGAAGCGGAGCCGGTGCGGTTTGCGGCGACGGAAGCTGCACGGTGCAAGCCCGGCACGGCCGCGTCGCCGATGCACCCGCTCGTAAACCTTGCTCTAATCAACAGCAATTAACTCCAATCGTCRTAATTAACGGGGAAATATTAGCTGGGGTAATCAAATCAGATCAGCCCGATGCTGCCCTTGCCTAGGAAACCTGGAGTCAATTCATCTGCGCTGCACTTGGGCCCCGTCAAGGCCTTACGAGCGCGCGGATCATCAAGCTCATCAGGAACGATCCCAGCTACAGTTCAAGCGCTGACCTCCTCGAGCTAATTACCGCGACGGCATTAATCACGGAGTCACGCAGCGGGCTGCTTCCTCCCTCTGCGCCGGCAGCTGCTGGCGCCTCCGCTCGCGCGGACCGGCAAGGGCCGGGCTCTGCTCGCTCCTCTCGTGCAAAATTTTGGTTTTCTGGCTTGCAAAATAACTGGTGGCAACCGCAGCCGCCTCTGTGCTTTGAGTCAGCAGGTGCCTCTCAGACCCTGGGCATCGCCCAAGTCCTCCAAGCTTTTAAAGCTGGCCTGAGCGAGCGGCAGCTCTGAGCACAGCTGTTTACTTATTTATTTATTTTGCAAAGGCTTAATCTAGTGTGTTTTTCCCCTGATCTTCCTAATTTCATACCCTTCCACCACGTTCCCCCCAAAAGCGACCCGACCAGTCCGTAATAACTGCGCCGCGTTTAACAGTCTTGCAAAGTCCCGAGTCGCCTCCCTCTCTGCTCGCAGTAAGCAGCCTCCCTCATCAGAGCGCATAAGGCATTTAGTGGCATTAAGTACTTTTAACTACACTATTTATTATGCTGCAGATTGTAGTTTGTTACAGGATTTCTCAGCCATTATATGATTTTGGAGGGTTTTTTTTTTGTTCTCTCAGGAGCTTGTAGTRCTTAAAATTGTGTTGTATAATAGTTAGTATAATCACCTAAATTAAACGGAATCCCGGAAAAAGGGATCAAAGCCCAGGTTGCAGAGGGAGCAGCGGGGAGGGCCCCGGGCAGCCCCGGGCGGGCGCGGGGCACCGCGGCGCGGCCCCGGCTGCCGCTCGCCTCTCCCGTGACGCAGGGCAGCCAACAGGTTGGAAAGAAATCGGTATGCGAGCTGCAGCCGAGGCAGCCTTTACATCGGAGCCGCACAAAGGCAATTCTCAGCAATTGATATAAAAAGGTGTCAGTTCTGGTTTAAGTACTGTATTACCAGCAAAGATTTATCTGCTTCAAAGGCAGGCTGCATGCCACCGAGGGAATAAACAGCTCCTCTCCTTATCTGTTTCGCATAGCGCAATATTTTCTCCGTTCGACTTTGGCTCGGAAGAGACTTCTTCTTCCAGTTTGTTATTCGCGTATTGTAATTTCAGACAGCTCCCAAAGCCTCCTGGAGACTCCTGCAGAAAGGATTGCTGCTGGGGTCGCCGGGGCGGCGCAGGGGGGTCTCTGCGGGCGCTGGGGCGGGCGGGAGCGCGGCGGGCAGGCTGGCAGCCTCTGCCAGGAGAGGGGGGGGAAAAATCCCCAAAAAGGTGCCCGCAGGCTTGCCCGAGGGACTGGAAAGGGCTGAGGGGTGGGCTGCGGCCTCCCCGCTGCAGCCGTCTGCCCGGAGGGCAAGGGCGTGCTCTGAGTGTGAAATGTTTAGACCCTCGGAAACAAGTAGCCAGGAGGAAAACTAGACCTTAGTTTTTCTGCCTGATGCCAGGGCTGTATCAGCTGCTGTTTCTGCGAAAGGGAGGGAAGCAGCTTTAATTGCCTCGGGCCTCAGTTTCCCCATCCGTAAATGCGAGGTGTCTGCAGAGAGCAATTCCGCTCTTTGGCAAAGGGTCTGTACAAGGCCCTGGGGATGCTGCTGCAGAGGTTTCTGTGCTGTTATAGTGTCTTTTCCAAATAATTCCAACAGACCATTCTTTAAATGATGTCTTTAAGCATATTTATACAGGCCACATATATTTTACATGCCTGCACAATGCATTTTATGAAGCATATAAAAAAACAGATAGAAATTATCTATTTCTCCCATACAGCTTGTCTCTTTTTGGGGGGAGAGATAACAAGGACCTATTTCATTTCACTGTTGGCTGCAGGATGCCATGCAATAAATTGAGAGGTGAAGTTTTGAAAAACGCTTCTTTTTTTTCCCCCCTTTTTAATGCCATTCTAAGCTGGAAAGTCCCAGCAAATGGAAAACATTATTTGCAGGCTATCAGCTCAGAGCCCCTTTTGCTCCCTGCTCTTGTTTGCTTGCTGAAATGAATGGGCTCCTTCGGCAGCAGGGATCGTGGCGCCGATCGGAACTGAGGAGCATTGTGTTTGCAGAGAATCAAGGATCTTTGCTTTGCAAACTTTGCAAAATGGTCCTTCAGCTATTTGGGAACAATTAGATCAAACCCAAGCGCAAGCCGCTGCCAGGCAGCTCTCCTCATCATCAAACATTCAGCCTGGATATTTCATTATCAGCCTAATTCATAGGCTGCATCCACGGCTGGGTGGTTTTAGAAATTAAACTGTACTTTCACCTCTGAAGAGCGCGGTGCATGCCGGGCGGTGAAGTGGAGAGGCTGCCGCCTTCCCGCTGGGCTGGGAGGGGGCCGAGGCAAACGGGGCCGCGCGCGGCTTCACCTTCCACGAGCGAAAAAATTAATCGCCTCCAAAGCGCGGTGGCGAACGAAGCCAGCAAGCTGTGCAATTACAGCCGTGCGCGGGAGTTAATTAGGCACTTGCCTCTGCCGCGGAGGGAGCCCTGCAGAGCAGCGGCTCGAGCCACCGGAGCAGGAGCCCCGAGGGTCTGGATTAACGCCCCTGGCTCAGGGCTGGCGTGCACCTGGGATCAGCTCTCCGGGGTCCGGTTTGCTGGGGACGCTCCGAGCCCCGAGCCAGGTCCCTGGCCGGCCCCAGCCCGGGACGCTGCCGGCGGGTTGGCGAAGCCCCGCGAGCGAAACGGCTTCGGGAGCAGCGGGACGGGCCCCGGGGCGCAGAGCAGCTCCGGCTGCCCGGGCCCCTGCTGTGCCCGGAGTCGTTACGAATCCTGCTTTATGCGCTCGCAAAAATCCCCGTCTGCGCTGCGGGAGGGTTTACAAGCAAATAAATCTGTTGATAACTGCGAGCTGAAAACCATCAGCACCAGGCGTTTGCGCCTGGACCCGCTTTTACAACAGCGGCAATTAAACTTCTTGTCTGCGTTTGGGTTCTCAGAAGGGTTGGCAGCATGTTCAGCTAATCTCGCTGCCGGTGTTTTTCTCCTGCCTAAAAGTAGTTTATGAGCACTYGGAGTGGCTGAGCCAGAGTTAGGAACAACCTCAAAACTTAGGAACCGCACAAAACCTGGAGAAACCCCAAAGCAGGGAGATTTCTATCGGCACATCCGCCTGGAGCAAGCCCACGGGTCTCCGGATTCAAGGCCACCGAGGGAGAGGCGCCGAGGCCGCGGGGCTGCGGGCTCAGCGCGCTCTGATCGTCCTGCGCGAGGCCTCCAAGCTGAGACCCTCAGTCCGGGACGAGCAGGGCAGAGGGGCTGCGCCAGGGACCAGCAACAAAACGTGTAAACATGCACGGTCCTCGTGCAAAAACGTGTTTGTCATTAAGCTTTATGGTGCCATTTCCCTGTGCCTTAACCCTCTGGTCCTCCCGRGTGGAGCACGGGTTGACCGTAAATGCTGTATAGGAAATCTGGCAGATTTTTCAGCAGCTTTTATCACTTCCTGGGCCAGATCTTGAGGGAGAGCAGGGCTGATGGGCAGTTCAGTGGCCAGCGAGGGAGGCGTTTGTGCGTGTTTTGGGGGATGAGCTGCTCTCCAGCCTCAGCTGGCGGTTCCCAATCAGGTCTCAGTTGATTCTAAGGAGGCTGAGACACCTGACATCCATGAGGACATCCATGAGGACATCCATCCATAAGGTCATCCATGAGGATATCCGTGAGGACATCCATCTGGGAGGACATCCATCCATGAGGACTTTCGTGAGGACATCCATGAGGACATCCATCCATGAGGCCATCCATCCATGAGGACATCCATGAGGACATCCATCCATGAGGACATCCATGAGGGCATCCATCTGGGAGGACATCCATCCATGAGGACATCCGTGAGGACATTCATCCATGAAGACATCCATGAGGGCATCCATCTGGGAGGACATCCATCCATGAGGCCATCCATCCATGAGGACATCCATGAGGACATCCATCCATGAGGACATCCGTGCTGCAGCCAGCTGAAGCGCGGCAGGACAAGTCCCAGGTCCGGCAGAGCCAGCCCGGCGTTTCCCATGGGCTCGTCGGCAGGACGGTGCCCAGCACAGCCGACTGGCAGCTCCCCATGCCGTTGCCCACGCAGGCGCCGGAGGCTCCCACCTGCACAGCTTGCAGGACGGCCGTGCAAAGAGGAAGCCAAAGCCCCCCGTTGCACTGAAGAGCCGCCGTTTGCTCCTGCTTTCCTCCTCATCTCTCTCTTGACTATTAAAAACGGTGGCAGGTGGAGGTTCCTCCAACCTGCTGAAGTATTTGGCCACCAGCAACCAGCGGCAGGAAAACTTTTGGATTTATTCACGGCCGCCTGTCAGGGGCTGTCATTCCCCAGGCTGAACTACAGCCTCAAGTTTGCTGCTCTATAAATCAGCTCCTCTTGGACATAATAACTCTTCTTTATAGGTTCTTTCCCCTTCATAAATAAACCTCATTCCATATGTATATACTGCAAAAGGCAAGCCTGATTTGCGGCTCCGCTCAGGCTCGGGTGGCGTTTCTCCGCCGGCTGACAAAGTGCCCGGGGACTCTTCCCAGCCGCCGGCGGTGCCGGCGGGGAGCCGAGCCGGGCAGGCGGCCGGCACTCCGGCCGGGCAGCGCGAGGGCGGCGGCGGGCGCCCCGGCCGTTTTAATTCCCGGCATTTCAGCGGCAGGCCAACAGATCCCACGCGCGCCGCGGAAATGCCCCGCGGCTGCTGGCGCGTGTAATTAAATAATTAATTACCGGTGCGCGGGTTTTACAGGCACACCTCCGCCCGTTACGGGCAGCGGGGAGGCCCGGCGCTCGCGGGGGCGCAGCGCGCTGCCAGATGGGCCGACAAACCCCCCCCCCCGGCTTCGCGTGCGCGGAGCTGCTTCCCTCGCTCGGCTTGTTTGCAGCGGATTTGCAAATCCTTTAAGTTCAGGAAACGGAGCCTTCTCCCCGGGGAGACAGATGGCTGCAGAGGCATTAGAAAGGCATTCAGAGCAGAGGGGTTTTTTCTTCCTTTTTTGTTGGTTGGTGGTTAATAGCTGCATGTATATGTGTGTGCATATATATATATATATAGTCTGCAAATGATTCATTCCTGCTTGACGCTCCTGCCCTCCTCCTCCTCCTCCTCCTCGCGCGCGGGGCGCCGAGCCGCCAGCCCGGGCGCAGCGCGTTGCGGCCGCGTAAGGTCTGCAGGAGCGGCGTGCCCGCCGGCGGCGGCCGGGCCGGGCTGCTCCCGCTCGCGCGCCCTCGGGGCCGTCGCCGGAGGCAGCGTCGCCTGTCGGAGGACGCTATTCCTTTGCCTCCGGCTGCCCGTGGCAGCGGCGTGTCCCCTCGCAGCCACGCGCGTGCCAGCCCCGCGGCTCAGCCCGGGGCCGCCGGTGCCCGAGGCCACCGAGGATGGTCGCCGAGGTTGGCTGAGCGCGTCCTGCAGCGGGCGCCAAGGCACCGAAGGGCCTCGAGGAAGACGGGCGCACGCACTACTTCTTCTTTCTTCTCAGCTTGCAGCAGCACTTTGCAAATTCTCAGTGCCGTGACGTGCCCAGCGCGTTCAGAGCCCGAGCAAGAGGGGCCTGGGCACGCGTGGGACGGAGATAAATCTGGATCCGCGCACGGGGACGGCACGCTTGCTGTTCAGTTACAGCACCGGAGTAAAWGTCTGCTTTGTCTTTGCAAGGTCCCCCCCGTCCTTCCAGCCCCAGCGCCGTGGCACTCTGCATCCAGCTTAATAAATACATCCACGGCCAGAAATTGATTTTCTAAAAATGTAATATGCACACAAAAGCCAACATGTATAAAATATGTYGGTGTGCGGGGGAACAATTGCACTTCTTTCCTGCCCCCAAAAAATCAATTGTAAGAGCGTATGTAAAAATACAATGGCACTAAACTGCAAATAATTAGGTGATTGTGCTAAGCGAACATCTTATTTAAAAATGGCTCAGCAGAACCCGTCTGCGCGACACAATCTAATCAGACCGAAACAGGAAATGTAGCAGTTTCCAGGTGAGTAAGCTGAAATGCAGAAGTCATCCTATGAAAGGGAGAGGAGAAAAACGGGGATGGAAATGACAAGGGAAGGAAAGGAGAAGAATCAGCTACATAGACAGGAGTAATAGCAACACATTGCCATCATTATTGCTGAGCAGAAAGCACAGCGAAAAGAATAAGGAGAAACATGAAATTAAATCAAGAATGATTACCGAACAAATAGCGAAGGGCCAGCTGGTGCCTTGCAGAGTGCGTTTTGGCGACGAGGAGCCGGCGGGAGTGGGGTGGAGGCGGGGAAGCGGGGCAGCTCGGCTGGGACGGGGCACCACATGCTGCTCTCATGCAAATGCCATAGCAATAAAGAACAAGCAAGTTCGTCACAGGTACTGGGTATAATTTCAAATTAAAATGTGATTTAAATGWGCAGTGCTCGGTGGGGCACTCTGTAAGCAACCGCCTGGCAAAACATCTCCCACCTGCAGGCACGTGGCATGGGAAAGGGAAGGGACCGCACAGAGCAGCTGATTAACCCAGACGACTCTGGGTATCAGTGGTGCTGCACAGATTTCTGTTTATTTATTTTTTATTATAAATAGCCAAAAGATTTGACCCCATTTCCAGTTTAAATGGGTAAACCATAATATTGATGGTTTGCAACAGATAGGAGATGAATTGAATTCCTCCGTCAGCCAGCAGAACCTCTTTTAACAGAGGGATATATCGAAGCCATAAATTCCCAAAGACAGGATTGCTATGCAATAGCATAATATATCTTCTATTCAATCTTTTATACATTATGTTTTGTCCTGCATTTCGGTGGAAAAATTTATGGACTGGGAGCTTTCCTTTGAAGAAGTATCAGCCCACAGAGTCTCTCCCGCTGCCTGTGTTTGGTGGCCTTGGATTATCTCTTGGAGGGCYGAGGGGCAGATTTGGGGACAGGGCGCTGGCGAGGCTTGAGCTCAGAGACCTTCTTCTAGCTCGCTGCCGGCGCACACACAGCAGGGGACCTCAAGACTTAGTTTCCTGTATTTTTGTGTGGATTTCTTCCTCTGCCATGAATGGGAGAAGTGCCAAGGAAATGCACTTTAAATAGCTAAACAAAAAGAGGAATTCTCCCGAATCATAATTTCCTTTCATGTGGATCTGCCTCAAGGCTTCTGGCTGGTAAAATTAAAGAAATACAATTAAACTGTAGCTAGCTCCCCAGTGCCTCTGTGCAAACTGAAAAAATACTACTGGCGCACGTGGCTAGACTAACAGAGAAAGCACCCAGACCTTCATAACTTACCTTTTTTTAATTTAAATTTCTTTTCACATCTCTGACAGTAAGCAGGAACCAGTCCCATGCGCTGCTGCTCTGTAGCCTTGCATGAAGTGAGCTGGCAGGCTGCACCTTAATTCACTGTGAGCAGGTGCCAGCAAGCTAAA
>NW_028186195.1:1371665-1376953 GCF_003343005.1 Rhea americana
GGGCGAGCTCCAGCCCGGGAGCTGCAGCGGGGTGAGCTCCAGCCCGGGAGCTGCGGTGGGGCGAGCTCCAGCCCGGGAGCTGCTGTGGGGCGAGCTCCAGCCCGGGAGCTGCGGCAGGGCGAGCTCCAACCCAGGAGCTGCAGCAGGGCGAGCTCCAGCCCGGGAGCTGTGGCAGGGCGAGCTCCAACCCAGGAGCTGCAGCCGGGTGAGCTCCAGCCCAAGAGCTGCAGTCGGGCGAGCTCCAGCCCGAGAGCTGCAGCCGGGTGAGCTCCAACCCAGGAGCTGCAGCAGGGCGAGCTCCAGCCCGAGAGCTGCAGCCAGGTGAGCTCCAGCCCGGGAGCTGCTGTGGGGCGAGCTCCAGCCCGAGAATTGCGGTGGGGCGAGCTCCAGCCCGAGAGCTGTGGCCGGGTGAGCTCCAGCCCGGGAGCTGCAGCGGGGCGAGCTCTCAGCCCAAGGAGTGTTTCTATTCTGCCGGGAATTTCATGTTTTGCATTTTGTTCCTAAGGATCGGACGCGGCTACCCTTCCCTCCGAGCYGTACGTAGCGCAATAGCGTATCTGCACGTTTGCAAGCGCAGCCCGTTCGGTGGGGTGCCGGGTCCCGGCGCGATGCCCAGCCGCAGCTGGGGGTGTGCGGGGTGCCAGACAGGCTCTCCCACGGGTGATGCGCCCCCATCCCCGGTCGACCGCAACCACTTCCCCTCCGTCAGCAGTCGGGAGGTTATGTCACACCAGGGGAAATGCAGAGAAAAATCCCACACTGTTCACTGGCCATTACTGCTGTCAGGACTCTAATTAKCTAAATGTTTGCATTGCTGATTAAAAATTATCTCGTGCTCCCTGCGCAGGGTGAAGGCGTTCTCCCTCGGCCCCCCGGCCTCTGCTCCTGCCGGCGTTGCAGGGCCGTGGCTGCTGGCTCCGGCTCTCGCTGCCTTTTCGCACTTAGCAAAAGCCTTTCCCGGTGTCCCCCGCGTCCCAGGCRCGGGAGCAGCGGGGCGACGGGCACGGCACGGGGTGACACTGCAGCCAGCACATCTCGGCACGGCTGTGCCCAGCCCAGGGGAAACTGAGGCACGGGCCTGCCGTGTGTCCCGCCGGAAAACGGGCCCGGGGATGAGAGCCAGTGGCGCGGGGCTGCAGCCCCCGCGGTCCGAGAGCTTTCCCCGCCTCCCACCTGCTCTTTGGCCGCATCCAGCCTTTTCCTGGAGCTGCTTTCAGGGAGCCTCTCCCCAGCAGCAGCTTTAATGGGTGCACATACCATAAAGCACGTCTTAATCAATGTGCGAGATTCTGCTTTAAACCCAATGATTTTGATCTGGAGCCTGAAAACGCAGTAATTTATATGCAGTGCAGCATAACCAAAGAGCTTGTTATGCAAACACAGACCACTGATTTGACAAATCTCCTGGAAACAGAATTAATGTCTGTATTCTGTGAAAAGATGTAATTTATTTTAATATTTTAAAGAGAGAAAATTATATATGCATATATATGTGTATATAAATAGAGCTAAACCAAAATAAACACACATGCACATGTGTATATATATAAAAATATAATTACAAATATTTCAGTGGAGCTATTTGAATATATATGAGCAGTAGGGACAATGATGGACAGATGGATAGATAGATGGAGGGATGGATGGACGGATGSATGGATAGGTGGATACYTAGTGGATGTAGATCATTGTATTTCCACTGGTATCGGCAGAGTTGTGTTGATTTACATCACATTCAGATGTGGCCAGAAGCAGATAGTTAATTGGCTCCGTAGCTGATACTACAGCTCTTCTGCAACGCCTAGAGAAACGCTGATCTCACCCGGTGGTGGATCTGGCCCTCTCCGCCCGGCTGCTGTGTCACGGCGGGGAGCTGGGAACGACCCCTTCACTACCGGTGACACCTTTCACTGCGTTTATTCATGGGCTGCAATAATATTAGTATAATATTATTGTTGTCCTTTTTGCAAAGTGTGCCTTATTTATGGTGGTGAGGTAGGAAACACAGTCTGCATAATTGAGGTTTTGATGGAACGAAACATATGTGAGAAATTTCTTAATTTGATTTCAGACACACAGAACGCTCGCTGCCCGGGCTCCTTATCTTTCTGTCTATTTGTCTTTCTCCATATGGACACATCCATTTATCTACCGCTCTGTTACTTCTGAGACTCCTGCTTCTATGGGATCCAATTTTTTTTTTCTATTTATGGAGGAGGCAGARAAGCTGGTGAGAAGACAGACGGCTTGAAAGATAACACTTGGAGGGGAAGTCTGAGCATGAGAGCAGCGAGGGGAGGAAGCTTGAAAGGGTAAATGTGGGGAAGAGAAAGAAACCTCCAGAAGAAACCAGAAAGGGAGCACGGAAAAGGGATAGCGCGASTCCGGGGCGCTGGTCTGATGCTCGAGAAGCCGGGCAACTGGGTGCAATGCAAGCTGTCCAAGCCTCTCGGTCCCGGGGCTCCGCCGGCGCGCGGCGGGTGCCACGACGCCTCGCGGGCTTGCGGGGAGGTGCAAAACGCCGGGAGCCGGCGGGAGCCCCGGCCCCGGGAAACGGGTGCTCGCTCGGCCGCAAGGACTGCTCAGGGCACCGGGCGCCCGCGCCCGGCTCGCTGCCCCGACGGAAAATTGCCCGGAGGTTTTGTTCCCGCACGGTGCAAACAACTGCTCAGCCTGGGGAAAACGAGCATCAGCCTCTGTAAAACCGCCTGGAGCGGCGCCGCTTTGCCGGAGAGCTTCGGGGCCGCCCAGGACGTGCCCCCGCCGGCGGGCACCGCCAGGACCAGGCCGGGGCAGCGGTGTCCGCACGCTGCGTAAGCCCGGGAGGCTGCGGGAAACTAATTAAGCATTCTGTCCTCCGTTTGCCTCAAAGATGCTATGCAAAACCAAAGTCTATTGAATGTTCAAGCAGAATTCTTATTAATTTTGTGTGGGAGATATGAGAATAATTGCCTGGGAACCTGGTTTAAAGAATGGAAACAGACTGTCTCGCTCTTCTTTCTTACTTAATTTGTATTGACTTTTTTTTATTATTATTATTTTAAGGGGCCTGAAAGCATGCAGTGCAATTTTCAGTGCTTTAAAATGTGCATCGCATCCTCACTTAAGGAGACGCTGCGAAGGAGGTCAGACTGGAGAGACCGCGCTGCACCAAACCCCAGCAGAATGACAACAGCAGCAGCAGTAATGTGAACATCGCGGCTGTCACCGCGCCGGGCACCGCGACTTGGCAGCCCCAAAACTCGGCTTCGCCGGCTCTGCAAGCGCTCGAGGCGGCCGGGCGCTGCCGTGGCCGGCTGCGAGCGAGCGGCCGCAGCGGGAGCCGGACCAGGGGCTTTCGGCGTCGGACGCCTTCAGCATCACCCTGGGGGTTCCCGAGCCCAAAGCGGTGGGCGGGAAGGGGAGGAAAGCGAGCGCGCCCCTTGCACGCGCGCTTTGGCACAGCCCGCGCACGGGCTGCACCCGCCAGCCGCCGCCACCCCAGGGACCCTCGCGGCCCCCGGCGCCGCACCGACGGCACCGGCGCTTCCTCTCCGCGCGCTCCGTGCAGGCAGCTTGGCGGTGACCTTTAAATGTCATCCCCAAATGCCAGCCGTCGCTAAGTGGCTGCAAAGCGCCGCRTTTACGCTCGATCAGGGGGAGCGCCGGGCTCGCCGCCGGCCGGGAGCGGCGCGAGGCACGGCGAGTGGCGCCCAGCCTGCTCCGCGGGGGAAGCAGTCGGCTCGCAGCGTGCGTGTGTGCGTGCACGGGGSTGTGTGCATGCATGTGCATGCATGTGCATGCACGTGCACGCGCAAGTTTGCTGTGCAAACGGCTGCACTTGCACGCGGGGCGTTAGCAAACCCTCGGTCAAGGCACCGAGGAGTTTCCCCACGGGAGAGGAGGCACCGCTGCCCCGGCTGCGGCTCCACGCCGCCCGGCCCCTCSAACAGTACCGTTCACCCTGCTTCTTATTTACTTTTAATTAATTAAAATTAACTGGAAAACACCAGTAAAAGAGCAAAACAAAACAAAAGAATATTTTATTTCGGAGATTTCACAGTGTTTTTTCCTGCGCTCCTGAACACTTGCCGGGCCAGGGACCGGGGCAGCCRCGAGCAGCGAGCGCCGGCGTCCTGCGATGACGGCGGCTGGGCAGAGCCGTCGGCGTTACCTCGTGCCGGGGGAAGGCGCGAGTCTGTGGCTGCACCGATTGCCTTTCCCCAGGCACCAGATTAATTAAAACTGTCAAGTGTTCCCCGCTTTTTGAAATTAACTTTGAAAGTGTTTGCTGTGAAAGGATGAAAAATGAGAAGTTTTTTTAAAAAAAAAAAAAAAAAGAAAGAAAGAAAAAAAAGACAGAACCATTTTTTGTTCTTTTTCTTTGCCCTGGAGAGCAGGGAGAAAAGAAAGAGGACTCGTAGGGTTTTTCCCCCAGAAAGGTTTGCAGGGCCGGAGGCAGGGAGGGGGGCGCAGGGCCGAGGCTCCCGCACTGTGTTGCTGCACCGTTCGCCTTCTGAGTGCCCTGCTCAGCCCCCTTGAAGCTCCTTAGCTGGGGCAACAGCTCGATGCTGCCCGCRGCCCCTCGCCGCCGCTGAGCAGCAGCGCCCGCACGGGCAGCTGATGTGAGCTASAGGTGAGGGAGAAATAAAAAGGGGGGAAAAATAACCCCAGCAGGTTAAAATACAGCCTAAGAGCCCTCGCGTGAGAAGATTTTACTGCTCATGAGTTCCTTGGTGCTAGCCCGGAGGATGTGGGGGTGCGGATCCACCCGGAGGACGTGGGGATGCTGGTCCAGCCTGGAGGACGTGGGGATGCGGATCCACCCGGAGGACATGGGGATGCTGGTCCAGCCTGGGGGACGTGGGGATGCAGATCCACCTGGAGGATGTGGGGATGCTGGTCCAGCCTGGAGGACATGGGGATGCAGATCCACCTGGAGGACGTGGGGATGCTGGTCCAGCCTGGAGGACGTAGGGATGCAGATCCACCTGGAGGACGTGGGGATGCTGGTCCAGCCTGGAGGACGTGGGGATGCGGATCCACCCGGAGGACATGGGGATGCTGGTCCAGCCTGGGAGACGTGGGGATGCGGATCCACCTGGAGGACGTGGGGATGCTGGTCCAACCTGGAGGACGTGGGGATGCAGATCCACCTGGAGGACGTGGGGATGCTGGTCCAACCTGGAGGGCGTGGGGATGCGGATCCACCCCGAGGACGTGGGGATGCGGATCCACCCGGAGGACGTGGGGATGCTGGTCCAGCCTGGAGGACGTGGGGATGCAGATCCACCCGGAGGACGTGGGGA
>NW_028186195.1:1377381-1411083 GCF_003343005.1 Rhea americana
AGCCGGCGCGGAGGACGCGTTCCTCCTGCCGGTTTCGCCGGGCCGGGCCCGGTGCCCGCCCGCGTCTCTCCTCCTGCCGCGCCTGCCGCGGCAGCCGGGCACAGGCTGGGAGCGGCGCCGCGTTCGCCACGGCCGCGGCAGCTCRCTCGCTCGCTGGCGGCGGAAGGAGCAGACCTGGGATCCCAAAGGCTCCTGGATCAAACCTAATTACTCTTCAAATGACTCCTAATCGTCTCTCTGCTCCCTGCAGCATCCACCGCTCCTGCAGCCGCAGTGCTGAGAGGAGGAAAACAAATGCAAAGCGAATCATTAGGAAACAAAAACCCTCCAAATCCGCACGMCCCAAATGCACAAACAGCAGCTCCGCGGCGGCTTGGCCTGCTGCCTGCGTCTCACCGGGGCTTTCTTGGCAGGTCGCGGCTGCCGGGGAGAGATTTCCTCGCCTCCTCGCTCCTGTTGCACGTTATCTCCAGATGAACCTACCCAGGGTCTGGAGAGAAATGCCCCAAACCGGCCAGTGCGTCGCTTTGGAAGCTGCTCCGGGGCGATTCAAACCGGGACGCCGCTCGCCCCCTCCCTCCGCAAGCGCGGGGGAACGGCCGTCTCCGGCCCGGGTTTAGCGCCCGCCCGTGCAGCGGGGAGCACGGCCGGGGCCGCCGGCCGGGCAGCCAAGCCCGCGGCCCCGTGTCCCGGCCCCGGGCTTTAAAAAAGAGAGCTCAGATACAGTATAAAATATTTTCCCTGGAGGACTGATTTCAAAGACAGTTTTAATTAACTGTGCATTTCACTGAAGCTTAGCAGAGGAATTATTGTTCATTAAATAAATACCAGTTGATTATTAAGAACATATTTACTGAGCCTTAAGTACCGTAGGGCGCAGGCGCAGGCTCCTGCTCCGCGCATTGGTTTCGGAGCAATCGGTTATTTACGTATCGCGGTGCAGCCCGGACCGCGAGCAGACGTCGTGCCGGGGAGACGTCCGCGGTGGGTGCCTCCGCCCGGGAAAGCCCGTCTGCGGGGAGCGACGACGGAAAGCACCGGAGCCAAGGGAAGGGTTGCTGTAAACGGTTGCCGACGGCAGCTCCCCCTCGGAGGGGGCCGCCCGCGCCTCCTGCCCGGTTCCTGGCCGATCCAGATGTGGGAGCCAGATGTGGCCCCCTGGGAGCAGCTGGGAAGCCCCGAAGGGGACCGTGTCCTCCTGGCCAAAGGCAAAGCCCGAGAGACGCCGAGCACCGAAGTGGCCSGTGGCAGCAAACAAGCTCCAGCTTTTGCGGCTCTCAGCCACGTCCTCTTAAAAAGAAATTCATGGCTCCTGTCTGCCCGGGCCATCATTTCGCAGGGTTTATGCACAAACCGCATACGAGGAGACTGGAAACATAAAATTATATTGGGCAGTTAATTGAAAAACTGCCTGTGTTGCATGCAATAATTGACATTAAGTGTTGTTCAGAGCAGGAAATCGCTCGATATTAAACAGGCTCGATGGTACCGTAACACCGCTAAATGGCCCCGGGGCCGCGCCGGCTCCGGGCCCGTGGGAACCGGGGAGAGCTGTTCCTCCGGCTGCTGCGGAGTTTGGATCGGGCGCCCGGCGAATGGAAAAAAAAAGTTTCCATGAAGCAGGAGTTTCCATGGAGCGTGCTGATATTAARCAGGTCCCGCCACGTACTGTGACCAGGTTCGTCGGGACAACCGGGAGGAGAGGCACGATTCGTAGTGGCGGCTTGAAACAGCACAAGGAAAAACAGCTGACAATATTTGCATTTATCTTTTCACTTTCTAAGTGAAGAGAGCAAGATTCTCCTGCAGCCCCCACTACTTCTGCTGGGTGTGCACTGCCGAGACAGCAGTATTTGCTCCTGGATTCAGGTTTCCCTCTCTTTCAGCTAGGATTAAGGGCGCTTGGGAAGTCTCCCACTCAGGAGCCAAGTTTTTAATGTGCTGATTGCACCATCCGCTACCTTCTTAGCAACATCAAAGGATCGTAATTTATAGACACTTTTCCAAAGGGAGCCATCGATATATTTATTTTCCTGCTGATGTATAGCTGAGCTGTGCATAAGCGTTTACTAAGCCTTGCCAATTTTCTATCATCTTTAGGATCTATAGGTTTTCCGCATATAAATATTTAGCTTTATCTCAGGATAGATTTTTTTTACTATCAGAAAGCCTTTCGGTCCTTTTGGAGCCCGGGCAGCATGGGAGCCGTCGCTGCCACAGCCAAATTCCTGCCATCAGCCAGCCAGCGGCAACCGTCTTGCTCAGGAGACGCTGCAATGTGAGCATCAGGGCAAGAAATAGCAGTTCAATACCTTGCAGCGCTGGGCGGAGGGCAGCGGGGCGCGTTTCCTGCAGGTGCTTTGCCATCACCCGTTGAAAGGGGGCACAGAAGCGGCACCGGCGGCTCCGGGAGAAGGTCGGGGCGTTGCAAGTGCTCTGCTAGTGCTTCGGCTGCTCTCGCCATCCCGCGCGCCGTGGCCGTCGCCGCCGACCCCGCTGCTCCTGCGTGTCCCCCCGTGTCCCCCCGTGTCCCCCCGAGTGCCCCTGCCTCCCTGCTCCAGCTTTTCCACCAGCTCCTATGGAAAGAAGGAGCACGGCCAAAGCAAAAGCTTCCAGAGCTGCGCCGAGGAGGGGACGGGGCTCGGCGGAGGAGGACGACGACGACGACGTGCACAGCTAAAGAGCCTCGTGCACAGCTGAGCGTGCCCGGCCGTTTGGGCAAGGATAGTTTAGCTTTAAATATTTATAGTGCTTCCTAATGTACTCGTAAGTGTGCTGTAGTGTATTCTGCAAAGCTGATGAAGCCTCACTGCAAACATCGTTGTCTCTTTGCTGCTAAATCTTTGATGAGACTTGGGCAAGCAGGTGGACGCGCGTGCTTGCTGACGAGCGATCCGGCGACGGGAGGCAGGAAAACCCCCCGGGGCGGGCRGCCGCCCCGTGAGACCCGGCGCTTTCGTCTCACTAGTGCTCAGGGCCGGAGCCCCCGCGCGCCRGCGGGACGCTCCAAGCCTCTCCGCAGAGCAGCGGCGGGGACGGGGAGGTTGTTTAATCAAGGACTGTTTAAACTGCGGGGCGGACCTCATTTACCATTACAGCACGACATAAAACTTTAACGGCTTTAACAAAAAAAAAAAAAAAAAAGCTATGATCCAGTTTTCCGCCCCTTCAAGTTCTTGTAATAAATCTGCAAAAAGGGAATTTATCATCTCTTGGTGAACGTGTCAGTTCGCTCCAGGGGAAGCCGGCGGACCGCGGCTCCGGAGCCGGCTCCGAGGGGGAGCGTCAGCAGCGGAGGGCAGCTCTGCGCCCGGACGGGTCTCGGGTCTCGTTCGGAGACGCGGGCCGACCAGGAGCGCGTGCCGTGCCGGGACACACAGGGCGGCACGCGGGAACCGCCGGCGCCGGCGTGCCAAGCCCCGAGCGGGAAACGCCTCCGGCTCCTCTCCGCTCCCGGCATCGCTCCCGGTTCCCGCGGCCCGGGACGGAGCCCTCCTCTCCTCCCGCCGCCGCCGCAGAATCCGCCGAGCAAGGAGCRCGGGCGATTTTGCAGGGGAAATAAAAACGTATCTATAATTAATGATCCTCCAAGAACACACGGCCCCTTATTAATGTAGCAATTTGGTGAAACATAATTTATGAGACACTGAGCTTAATCACCGACAAGATCCCGAGTCAGGCGCCCGGGAAGGGAGGGGAAGGGGAGTCGCCTGCTGCGACTGCACGTTCAGAGGACGCCGCAGCCTCCCGCACCCTCGGTGGGTGCGAAGCCGCCGCGATGGGGCTGCAGCCGGGCTGCGCCGACGGCCCTGCTGCAAGGCAGGGGCAAGAAAGCCCCAGGCGCCCATGCAGGAGGAGGAGGAGGAGGAGGAGGGAGGCAAGGGCTATTCCACCGCCTGCCAGCGCTGTGCCGGCGACCACGCAGCCCCGGCCCTTGCAGGCACCAGCTCAACACTTCCTCAAATCATGCCCCAGCCTGATAAGCATTTGCAAGCCTTTAAAATGGAAATTGCACAGAGCGGGATAAAGCGCAGCCACCGCCGCCTGAATATTCACGAGCGGGGCGGCAGCACCGCCGGCGCAGCCGGGCAACGCGCCGTCAGCACCCCGAGCACGCGGGGCAGCGGCGCTCCCGCACGGGCCCTCGCCTGGGGTTCGCATCCCCGCTAGCCGCCGCGGCGGCCCCGGTCGCGCCTGCGGGCCAGGGCGACCCCAGCGCGGAGCTGGGGACCGGCTCTGGGGCGCCGGGTCTCCTTACGTGGAGAAGCTCTGGCGGCTGCAGCCGTCGCCGGGCTCCAGCTCCGCTCTGCAGCACCGAGTGCTTTTTCGTGGCGGTTTGGTCAAGTTTCTCTCCTCCCTCTCAATCCTAATAAAAATTAAGCAAAAGCRAAATGAAAGCAAAAAGCTTTGCAGGGCGAGGATGGAGCGAGGCAATTAGCTTGTGCTCTCGAAAATTACTCACTAATTGTGCAAAGAGTTTTGTACAGAAAGGGAACTAATAGGAGAGATTTAATTTGGCTCTGGGAAGGGAGCGGGAGCAGCGCGTAGGTGAAGCGCTAATAGGCTCCGCGGCTCCTCGGCGCACGTGGAAGCGCAGCACCGGCACCTCGGGGTGCCCCGCACCCCCCCAGGCCCCACGGTGCCCCTCGGGCGCCCCGGGCCGAGCCTTTCCCGGCGGGCACAGCCAGCTTCGCAGCGGTCCCTCGGCTCTGCGAGGAGGAGGAGCGAAGCGCCGGCGGGGAAGCCGAAGGCCCCCGCGGCAGCAAGCCGCGAGGCAGCAGCCGAGCAAAATCGATGATCTGCGCGTCGGCTGGGGCGCTCGCGGGAGGAGGAGGAGGCTGCTCCGCGCGCGGGCTCCCTCTCCCTGCCGGCGGCCCCGGACGGGCCTCAGCATCCCCCTCTTACCCAGCGCCTGCCCCGGAGAAGCCCCCCGGCTCCCGAAAAGCCAGGCGCGGCGCCAGCGTCTGCAGAATCCGCCCTTTAAGCAGCAAATACGCGGGCTGCTGTATCTGGGTCCACATCTGAATTTCTTCTCGGTTTTCAGGAATCCCCTCAAACGCTTTGGCGGGGCTGCTCGGGCTTCTGCGGAGGAAATAATGGATCGGCAGCACCCCAGGAACGAAGCAGCCAGGGCTGTGCGTGCACGCGAGCGTGCGGGTGCACGTGTGCACGTGGGTGTGCGCACGCACGCCTTCCCCGCTGCGGCCGCCCGCCTGCCTTCGCCCTCGCTCTCCCCTCCGGTGTGCCGCTGCCGAGCCCCRGCAGAATGGAAACGTCTGCGGAGAAATACGGAGAATTAAAAAAAAAAGAGAGAGRGAGAGAGTTAAGATCAATAAAAATGTTTCATTCCATTTCTTTCTGACGGGCCGGCGCGCGGGGAGGGCCGGTGATGGATGGGGAGGCAGCCAGATGGATAGAAATCCCCGCGCGAAGCCGGGGACATTTCCTGCAATCTTTCCTTACGCCGGTTTKGTTTCCGCGAGTTGCCTGTCCGTCGCGGTGCCGCCGCGGAGACGGCAACCGTCGGGCAGGGCTGCAGCGCGAGCGTGAGCATCGCGCCGCCGGCATCGCGCGGGAAGCGAGACGGCGACGCCGAGGCGTTTCCGAGCCCCACGTCACAGCAGCGCCTTTCTCCGCTTTTCCTTGAAAAGCTAACTTTGTAATTACATTAATTTTGCTCTCTGCTGGCCGGGAGCACGGGCAGCTAATCAGCGGGTAATTCTTGTGCTATTTCTGTCTTCCACCCAGAGCCCTCGGGGAGGTTTAGCGACTTCCACTTCTGCGGTGACTAATCCTTGGACCAGTTGGTAACTCCCAATCTAAGCACCTGGCGACCTGCAGGGATGTGCAGAAAGTGCTTACGGGTTTCGCTCGCAATGACATTAATCTCCAAGGTAGTTAATTACATGCTTATTAGCCCGGCTTCGTACCACACCGYCGTGCCCGCGGCACTCGTTTTAGCACGAAGCCACCCAGAAAGCCGCGTTGGAGGTGGCGTCGCTCCGGGCGGCCCCGCGGCCCGCGGCGGGTCACGTCCAACCTGCCGCTTCCCGGCTGCATCTCTTCTTGACGGGACCGATGACATTTTCGTTTTCTGAAAGCTGCAATAAAGAGCACTTTAGCGACAATCGCCTCCATCTAGTTTCCGGTCAAATGCTACCACCTTCCCCCTCCCGCGCTGAAATAAAGGGCTGCCGGCCCGKAGCGCGCCGGCACTCGCAATCCAAGCACAAAAAATTGCTAAATGGCTGGAAAATGAGACGAGGGGCGGCCGGGAAGCAGACGGCCGCCGTTGCCYGGCCCTCATGGCACCCGGGCTCGGGACGCGGCGCTCGGCCCTGCCCCGCTTCTCGCTGCACGTTGCAACGCGGGGCCGCTGGGGCGTTTCATCGTGGCCGTGACGTTTCCGTGCTGCTTTTTAGGGCTGCCTTTCAGCTCTGGACTCAGTGCCTGAGCCTAAGCAYGATCTTTTGCATCGCTTTTTGAGACAAAGTGCATTTAGCAGCCATGAAACATTTAGCTAGGACCTAGGAAAGAGGGGGRAAAAAATACCAAGCAGCTTCTTTAAATGCTCAGTAAGGGAAAATTGCTGGTGAGGGGCTCGCCGGGGCGGCAGGCAGAGCAGCCCGGGCGGCCGGCGGGGCGAGAGGGGCCRGYGGCAGCGCAGYGCCGATGTCGAACGCCGGCAAAGCGGYGCTTTATACTCACTTTGCACCAGTATAAACGGCTGAGGGCACCGGGAGCTTTTCCTTGCCGCCTTGCACCGTCGCGGGATTTTTCCCCGGCTGGGCTGAGCTGACCTGACCCACATAGCGCCCCGGCGGCGCCGCTTACGGGGCCGAGCCCCAGCGGGGTCCGGCCGCCGGAAAGCAGGTCAGCGCAGCCCCGGCGCCGCAGAAAGCGCGCTAGCTCGGTACAAATGCGTTTTCCTCCCTAGCCTGCTCTTTCCCCTCTTTTCCTAACTTCCCTTCGATCCGCCGCCCCCTTCCCGCCCGCGGGGCGCGTTGCCGGTGCCGGGCGAGYGGGGGGGAGCGGGCGCGCGGGGGGATCGGTATGCTTCGCAGAGCCTTTGGGACGCGCGGGGCTTGTTTTAATCCAGTCCATTAATCAATCGCTCTGTTGCAATTGAATTAACTGTCTTTCATCGGCGCCGCGGCCTGGGGCCCGGGGGCAGGAACGCGAACGCACCGCGCGGCACCGTGCTCCTCAGCCTCGGCGGGCTGCCCCAACCCTCGCTCCCCTGAGCCCTCTTTATCGGGCCGGCCTGGGGAATACTTGCTTGCAGTGCAATTTAAACCGAAAGCAAGTCAGGTCTGGCTCCTTGGTTCGAAAGCAAAACGCTTCTTACTCTGCTTGCCTTTGCCAGTGGGATCGCTAACACTGTGTAAATTCGATGGCGCTGGAAAAAAGCCCTTCCTGACGTTTCTGCCTGCAGACCCTCTCCTCTCACCACCTCCCTCGGCTGCTGGAGGCGGCTGGGCAGCAGCGACAACGTCGACGAATTCACAATTTGTGCGCGTGCCTGTGCAAATTTTTCACTCTTTGGCGCCGCAGGAGGAGCTCGGAAAGCCGCTCGCCCCGGCCCCTCCGCCGGCGCCCGGCTGCCCATCGCCCGGCTACTTACGGCGCTCCGACCGGCACCTGCCCGCGGCGATCGGAGTCGTGCCATTAACATCAACAGATATCGGAGCCCATAGTAAATCCGGGTTCTGATAATGGCTCTTTTTTAATTAGTCTTCAGCCTTTCAGCCATTAGTTCCAAATGACTTAACTCAGAGGGAGATGCAAGCAAGACCCCACTGGTGCATATTAGTTTCCAGCTCCAGCCTGAGAAGCAAGAAATAAGAGTTGAATTTGCAAAAGAGAAAGTTGTTGCATTATTTAAAAATTTGCTGATGAATAATTTAGTCAAATGAGTCTGWGAATGTTAGACAATATTGCATTACAAAATAAATCAATTACAATATACGAGAAAACCCTCCCTGGCTCATTGAAAAACGCTGCAAAGGCGAGCAATATCCCCTTTATTAAAAAAAGAGAGTTTTAAATAAGAATCTGTTACAATAACCCAGGCACCACTGCTCGCACCCTCTTCGCAGAGCCGCGGGAGGGAGGAAGCACCGGGCAGCGCCCCGCGCACGCGCCCCCAGCCCCGRGATGCCGGTGGGAAGAGCAGCTTTGGGGTCCCGCACCGCTTTTCTCCCCTGCCGGCCCTGCTAACAACGACCTTTCTCCAGCGCTCCTCTTGGAAAGAGCGGGGGGGCCGCGAGAGCCGRCACCTTCTCCTTGTGGGAAGGATCTTCTCCCGTTCATGGAAATGAKTAGGAGAAACACAACACTAAAATCCGCCAGGCAGCTCCGAGGCGCTCCCCCACCTCCGGGCGGACGGTTCCCACCCCAGCGCCGAGCCTGGCCTCCGAGCTGCCACATGGATTCGATTTTTGCCTGGAATTTGCTCTACGATACGCGCACGGCAGCTTTAATGGAATACAGCTCTAAGAAACCAGGGTGGGCGGGGGGGGGGATTAAATCAACTCCGCGTTGAAAGATCCTTTTTCCAGAATTAGGATCAAGTGCAAACACGGTTGAATAGCAGCGGCCCCCTGCCCGCTCTCGAGGGGCCGGACCCCCGCGGGGCGCGCTGCACCCCGGGACCGGGATGCTCCGCGCGCCCCGAGCCCCCGGCGCCGGCGTCCCCCCTCCCCGGCCGCTCGGGACGGCGGCGATCGAAACAGCTTCGAAAAAACCCGGCGTTTCAAACAGCTCCTTGCCCGTCTCCTGGCGATCGACCCGGCAGCTCGGAGCAGCGCTGCTGACTCCTAACGGGGTTGGGCCGGGCCGGAGGGGCGAGACGGGCCCCCCCAGCAGGCGCTTCGCAAAATGCTTCTTGCAAAAGCCGAATTTGGAGCCTGGAGCGGTTCGACGACGCCCCTGCGGCCGCCGCGGGCCGGGACCGAACCGACGTCCCCCGCGCTCCGGCGCGGGCCCTCGGCCCCGCTGCTCCCCCCGCGCCCACACCGCGCTCCGCGTGCCGGCGCTCCCACCCGCGCGGGCCCCGTTCCTCTGTTTTCCGGCCCTTCTTTTTCCCACCTACTTCTTTAACACTTCCCCCACTTTTTTTCCATATGTTCCTTTAAAAAAAATAGAAAAAAAAAATAGGATCGGAGGCCAAAAACAAACAAATAAAAACGAGCAGGGAGAGCAGGGCGTGTCGGGGAAAAAAACAGAATATTTTTAACAAGAATGGAAACAGCCATGGCTCTGACGGAAAGCCGTAATAAAGATGAGCTTGTTCTCCTCTGCTGGTAAGAGCTTCCACCGCGAGGGAGAGCAGAAAACCCGCCGCGGGGTGGGCTCCCCTCGGAGCCCGTGACCGTCTCCCTTCCTCTCCGCGTGAAAAGGCGGCGGCGGGGACGGCGTCGCCCCGGCCCGGCCCGGCCCGCATCCTTCCTCCCCCCTCTCATCGAGGCCAGACACGGATTAGAGCAGGTTGGGACTAAATAAAATAAAATAAAATAAAATAGGAGGGGGGAAAAAGTTTCCTTGTTCTGCTCTGCGGACTCTTTTGTTCTGTCCAGAGCTATAAAACCCAGTGCGATTTTTATCTTTTCATAAACTTTTATTGAATCTGATGTTGCGAGGGCCGTGGAGCACCATCCAATTAAACTTCTCCGTAATCCCGCTCTTAACTCCGCCGCACCGATGGGAGATTAAGAACTAATAAAGATGACAAATGAGAGGAGATAAACGGGAGCTGAGAAGGAGGATGGAGGGCAGCGGGGCACCAAAAAAGGGCTTTAATCGTGCAAGCCGTAACCCCGGTAACTCAAGAAATAYGGCTTTCATATACCGCCAGGCAAGCGGAGCCCTGTAAAGCTGGYATTAAATACTGCCCCGGCTTGCTCCGCGTCCCCGGCAGGCGTGGGGAACGCGCGAGGGCCCGTATTTCTCCGCAGAGCAACCATTAAGTTGTTGGCTATCCGGGAGCGGTCCCCCCCCCTCCGGCGCTCATTCGGCTCCGGTGCAGGACGCGAGCGCTGGAGCCAGCAGAAAGCCCACGGAAAAGCGCCCGGGGAGCGGCGCGGTCCCTGCTGGGAACCGCCGCGGGTTTTACGCTGCTTCCCCGTGCCCCAGCTCCTCGCCCGCAAATAGCCCCCGCTCCGTACTGCAGTACGCACGTGCACGTATAGCTGATAGGTGTAATTAATGCACACGCACGCTTCACCGAGCGTCTCGCCCGCGAACGTATCCGAAGCCGCGTGCAGCGTATCCCGCCTCCCATGTTGCTCCCCTCCGGAGCGAGCGGGCCGGGCTCTCCCCGCGCCCCGGGGAGCATCGCCTCCGCTCGGCATGGGCGCCTTCCTCCTCGCGGAGGCAAATTCCTCCGGAGGGAGAGAGCAGGGCAGGCTTCCTGGGAGCCATTTCTCTGCAATCCACGCGCCTTCCCTTCCACTCCTTAGAACAAAATGTAATTGGCCTTGATCAGGAGCTGCTGCTTTTAATTCATTTACCACTGACTCATGCCTCCATTCCCCAGCGCCCTGTTCCAAATGCATGGCGAACAGCACAGCACTCCAACGCACTGGAGCTATTTTGACACACTAAGTAAATATCAATTAACTCGCCTTAAAAAAAAAAAAAAAAAAGAAAAAGAAAAAGCTTAATTGAAAAACCTAGGTCCAGATTTGCAGGCCGGTATTTGCCAAAACAGCCTCTTTTAAGACTTGCATTTCTCAATTGCTGAAGATTTTATAGTTCCCACAAGCAAAAGCTCTCTCTAAAGCAACTCTATGACTCACTGAAATTAGAGAAAAAAAATAGGCAAAACCTTCACTTCGAGAACGGCCTGTGCTCTGCTGCCTCAGAGCCGCCCTGGGGGGCCGAGAGCCCAGCCTGCCCCGCTGCCGGGGCCGCRCGGACCCCTCGCCCCCTTCCCAGCACGGCCGCTCCAGCTGAGAAGCCTTTTGGAGGCACCTCGGGGGCCTGCGGCAGGCGCCGTCCAGCTCTGCCTCTCCTTTCCCCCAAAAGCAGTTTGCGGCCCCCCTAGTCCTGCCAGCTTTGCTGTTTAACCCCTGCACCCCACGTCCTGCACCCTGCATCCCACATCCTGCGTCCTGCACCCCACATCCTGCATCCTGCACCCTGCATCCCGCATCCCACTCCCAACACCCTGCATCCCGCATCCCTGGCAAAGATGAGGAGCCGCAGGGCCAGGGGCGAGCGGGAAAGCGAAGGCCGAGGGGGATGACTGCTGCCCTGCATTTCAGGAAAAAATACAGTAAAATAAAAACCAGCCCTACAGAATGACTTAATTTAGTAAATCGCTTTGACTCATGTAATTATTTTCTTTAAAACCACAATTAGCTGATGAATCTCCCCTTTGCTTCGGGTTTTTTCCTCTGCCTAACGAGGTGACAGCGTCGTTAGMGCCGAGCGGGAGGGATGGAGTCTCTCCCTACGCCTATGCGACTGGGGAGGGGGGAAATAAATAAATAATAAATAAAGCCTCGTTCCTCCAAGTTTTAGCAYGCTCGCTCAAAGCGAGTCCCCGTGCCTATTCACAAGCCATCATCCAAGCRCGCTGGAAATCCAAGGGTTTCAGCATAAAACCTGGGATGTTTTAGCACTGGTCGCCTCCGCAGCTTGGCCTGCGCTCGCTTTTTTTTTTTGCCCGGGAGGCTTAGTGCATCACTAAACCCGGGGAGAAAGCGGGTGCCCGGGTCGGGCGCTGCGTCCCGGCCGAGCCCCCTCCTTCGGCGACAGGGCCGCGGCCGCGTGGGACCCGCTTCTCTTTACAGAGGCGAAGGCAGAGCGCGCGAGACTCCGTATTTTTAGACGGTGCGAAAAAATAGATATCTGACACTTTTTTCCCCCTCCCTTTCYGCTCTTCACAGCTGCCCTGAGCTGAGAACTTCAGTGCTTACAAGTGCGAAAGGGATGGGGGAAAGGTTAACCAAGCTGTCAGAAGGGTTTTTTTCCTTCTCCTTAAGATGGCAAAGCAGTGAAATGTGTTTACTGTTGGGCGCTGGGTAGCTAACGAGCGGTAGGTGCTCTGCCGGCCTGACACTAAGTGCCTTTGACACCGGCGACGGCCCTTTGGTAGGAGCAGATTCACCCGACGCCCGAGCAGATTATTTCGAGTGTCTGTTGCTCGCGAGCAGCACTTTGCAAATATTCTCATGTTTGAGCCGCCTCGTTGGTTTAGCCCCGCATCCGCAGTGTTTTGCACGGTGCCACAGCAAAGCGAGCGGGAGCGCTGGATTCGGATGCGGACCCGGGAGCTCGGGTGCTTCCCGGCCGCCGCGCGCGTCTGCACCAGCCCGTGCCCGCAAGACGCCCGGAGCGGAGGCGGCGCCGGCGTGGGGGGCCCCTCGGCGGACGCCCAGCACGTGCCTCGCGTTGCTCCTCGGCTCATCGCTGCTTTAATTAATTAAYGACCCAGTGGGAGCTGCCTGGAAGGGAGGCAGAAGAGCTTTCCCTTCCCCTTGGAGATCAGACTTGGGGGTTAGGAAAACATCGCGGAGCCTGCGGGGATGACGAGACGGAGCTCGCGAGAAGGCAGCAGGGCAGAGARGAAGAGAACAGAAATCCTCCCCGTGCAACTGGCATCAATAATTTCCACTCTCGCTTGCTGACTCCGCTGCGTCTCCACGTCACTGTTCCTTTTAACACTGCCGAAGGCAATCGCGGGGCACTGCCGGGGAGCGGAGCCCAGGGCACGGCCGCGGGGAGGCCCCGGCTGAGCCCCYCGCAGCCCCCCGCAGCCCCGTGCAGCCCGCACAGCCCCATGCAGCCCCACACAGCCCCTCGCAGCCCTGCGCAGCCCCACACAGCCCCACACAGCCCCTCGCAGCCCCACACAGCCCCACGCAGCCCTGCACAGCCCCTGCAGCCCCACACAGCCCCGTGCAGCCCCACGCAGCCCCACGCAGCCCCCTGCAGCCCCACGCAGCCCCGTGCAGCCCCGCGCAGTCCCACGCAGCCCCGTGCAGCCCCGCGCAGCCCCTCGCAGCCCCACACAGCCCTGTGCAGCCCCCCGCAGCCCCCCGCAGCCCCCCGCAGCCCTGCACAGCCCCGTGCAGCCCCGCGCAGCCCCTCGCAGCCCTGCGCAGCCCCTCGCAGCCCCACACAGCCCCACACAGCCCTGCACAGCCCTGTGCAGCCCCCCGCAGCCCCCCGCAGCCCCCCGCAGCCCTGCACAGCCCCATGCAGCCCTGCACAGCCCCTGCAGCCCCACACAGCCCCGTACAGCCCCACGCAGCCCCCCGCAGCCCCGTTTGGGCCGAGCTGAGGAGCCCTGAAAGGGGCAGGGGCGAACCACGGACAGGACACGGGCGCGGGGGAAACGCGCTCAAGGAGCTCAGCCTGCGCAGTTTGTCACGCGGACGGCAGAGGTGACTCGCTTGCCAAGTCCAGGTACCTTCCTGGGAGAAAACACAAGCTACTCCAGCCCTCTCTCATCTACGCAACAAGAGCCAGGAGTTTGAGCGCGTCTGGCTCCAGCTTCCCTCTGGAAAAACAAGGCAGGCGCTGGAGCAGCAAGGCTGATTAAGCGTTGGGAGGGGACGCCAGCAAAAACCAACGGCTTCGCCAGCGTCTAACGGCTCCGAAGGCGGGCCAGGCGCCTCCCGGGGTGCCGGCACCAGCGCCGCTTCCCCGGGGGGCCCAGCGGCAGCCCGAGCAGGTTATTTCGTGGCCCCTTTTGAGGCTCGGACTCCGACGCAGTGCGCGAGACGTACCACGCCTGCAACGCTTGCACGGGCAGCTTCGCTCTGCACCGCAGCAGGATTCGCCCCTTCCCCGTCCAGGCGCTGGAGGTTCACCCCTGTCCCAYGGGTCCGGGGCAGCCAACGGGCCCCTCAACCCGCTCACGACTGGTGCTAATGTATATGATCTTCAGGACAAAAAAAAAGAAATTGTTTCCTGTTCAGAATCAGAAGCAAGAAATGGAAAGAAAAGAAAGGAAAAACGGAAATTCCCACGGACACGGAAGCAGGAGCTACTGCGGAGCAGCGTTGGTCAGGACGGAAATTATTCGGGCKCTCGGCGGGGCTGCTCAAGGCTCGGCGACTCTCTCCGCGTTTTCGCCGGGTCGCTGCTTTTCCCGTTGCTTCGCCCTTTGCACAGCGCTCCAAGCTCGGGAAAAGCAGCGGCCAGGAGGGCTCTGCGGCTCGGAAAGGTGCCGGCTCCCTGCCCCGCGGCGGCGGCGGAGCGGCCGGCTCTGCCCGTCCTCCCCCGGCGCCAGGGCGGACGCGCCCGACATTCGGTATCAAAGTCTCATGTTCAAAGAGCGAATTGCACGCTTTTTTCCCCCTCTTTTTCTTTCTCTCTTGCTGTTGTTCCTTGGTTTCCRAACATGTAGGTGGACAAATTTTCTCAGCTTTTCTCCACACCACATGGGGTGGTGCAAGGGAGGACAAAAGGATAAAAAAATACTTGTACCAGATCCCATGAAGTCTCTTGGCTCCAGGAGTCCAGGCCCTAGGGAGTGAAATCCACTGAAATGTCTCTGGGTTCGGTACCAAACGGAGGCGCAGCGACGATGCCCGTCGAGACTCGGAGTCAGCACCGACGCTTGCAAAGCAGTTTAGCCTTTTTAGCAGCAAAAAGAGGCAGTAAAGCAGCCTCAAAGTTTGGGAAAGGCAGAAACGCAGCAAAATCGGGGAGCGGTTGAGAGCCACCTCGGCGGCGTGCGATATCCCCCCCCTTGCAGCCCCCGAAACGCAYTGCCAAGCCCAACCCGCGCGCCCCAGACCCTGCAGCCCACCCAGGTCGGTCCAAGCCGCCCGCCGAGCGCGCTTTCCTCCTTACGTTACCCAAAGGACCGGAGTGCCATTACGAAATCATTAAATTAATAACGAGGTAATATAGGCAGATATATAAAACAATCTGCTGCTAGAACAAAAGAAATTACTACGTTGCAAACATCCGCGATTTAATTTAACAGTGAATTAAAGCGGCGTACGTGATTTCCCCCTCCAAACGCCAGCCGGCGGAGGCGGGCGGGCGCGCGCCCCGCGGCCCCGGGAACGGCTCGGAGCGCCGGCTGCCGATTGACACGGCTGGATGAGATACCTGCCTTTTAATTAARGATGCATTAAACATTCAAAGCACTCCAGAGGCAAAAAGAGGAGGAGAAAAGTGCGAGCGGGATCGCTCCGCTTGCAGGCAGGCGGGCCCTGCCTGCCCCCCAGCCCCTCCGACGGCCTTTTCTGCTCCTTTCCACCTTTTTCAGAGGAAAGGAGAAATCCTAACTGCACAYGGTATTTAAAAGAGCTAAATTCCTGTGTCACGTTTTTTAATTTTACTTGCATTTTTTGCTACCTAATTTTCCCTTTTGTTTGAAATTAATTTGCTGTAATTTATGGGAGAATATTTTGATTGCTTTTGATTAAGTTTAACAAGCAGGAAAAAAAAAAGTCCGCCGCATTAGACATCAAAGCAAACAAATCCTTTTTCTGGGCCCGCTTGTGCATAATTAATAAATGCTGTCACTCCTCGTGCAGTAAATATATCTATTATGTTACAATAAAATGTGTGTTGTAGTAATTAATAGACACAACCAAAATGCGTTCCGGGTAAACCCACAAAAACCTGGGAGCAGAAGTTGCTCCTGTGCGTGTTATCCGGGATCCCGTGCGAGACCGCGGCAGCCTCTGCCGATGGGGCTGAACGGGTTTCGCCTTGGGAAAGGTCCGGGGGGCGAAGCCCCCGGCGCGCTCTCCGCAGCTTGGAAACGAAGCATCAGCAGAAGTCCCTGCTTACTGGCGCTAACTGCGATGACTGTTAACTTTGCAGGGCAGGGCAGACTTGCAGGTTGGATTCTCCTCTAAGCGCCGGCTCCGACACCAGAGCCGCAGCTGGGATGCAGAAATCCGGGTCTGTAACCACCGTTTCGAGCCAAACCCCTTTGGGCTGCAGAGCTGCTCCCCCGAGGAGGGCTCGAACCCGTCGCCGGCTGCAGCTGCCTTTTACCACCCTCTGCCTTCGTGGGAAATCACGGGTGGAGGGAACAGGAGGAAATAAAGACGTAGGGGAATAAATGTGCTAAAACAAAGCAACTCCTGGATAGGAAGGGAAAAAAAAAAAMCCCTGGACAGTTGGTGCCACTTCTAAACGCATTAAATATTTATGGCCCTTTGCTCATAGCTTCAAACGAGCTGTAAATTGAATGGAGGTTATTTTCTAGGTAATTAAAAATGGAGAGAGAGATGGAGGGGACTGTTTATGGGAAGCCGTAAAACCACAGCAACGAGGAGCCGCGGCGCGGAGGGGACCCGGCGGCGGGAGCAGCGCGCGGCGCATCGGAGCATCCCCAAAGCCCCGGCGCCCGCGCTCGCCTGCCCCGCGAACGGGCCGGGGTCCGGGGCCTCCGCCAGCCGGGCCGGGCCCGGAGCATCTGCCGCCGCACGAGACGCTTACCAAGCCCCCAGCYATCGCAGGCGGTCATCGGCTTGCGCTCCCAGTCCAGCCTTTTTTTTTATTTATTTCCAAAAAGGGAGAGGGACCGGGGCGCCGGCGTGACACGGGGCTGCGCGGTGGGTCGGGGCTGCTGCCGGCACAAAGTCGCGCGGCACCGGAAAGCCGGAGCCCGTCTCCCCGCGGAAGCGGAGCGGGAAGGCCAGAGACCAGACCTGCAGCTGGTGCAAGGCACCACGGCGGCGCCGGAGCCGGTTTTCCGCCACTGTGAGATCGCCCCACAACTGGCGTCAGCATCGCTGCAATTGGGCCAGCGCTGCGTTTTTGCATCGTTTTGCTCTGAGGCAAGCATAATAAATTGCAGATCCTCTCTCCGGCTGCAGAAATCTCAGAGCACTTCGGAAACRCAAAGCCTCGTCTCGCGGGTGGGTGCAGAAGCGACTGTGACAGCCTCCCCGGCCCGTGTCCTGCTGGGATTCGGACCCGGTCTGCAGCCCGCTCCTCGGCCCGACTTGCCGAACAACCCGGCGGAGGCTGCAGGATGCTGGCACAGACGGATCCTTCCCGGGCCCACGCGGAGCCGCCTCCGGAGCGCCCGCRGGAGCAGCCGTGCCCCGTCCCGGCACGGAGGGGCTCGCGTGACCGATCGAGACGCCCGGGACGTGGGTCTGCCCCAGCTCCAGCCCCGGCGGCGCGGGGGAGACCGAACCCCTCCRGAAGGAGCTCGGCCTCCACGCTTCCCCCATCGTGGGGAGCAGGGATCTCCCTCCAGTGCTTTACACTTACTTCTGCTCCTAAATAATTCAGCAGACGATCAATCTCTTTAAATCAATGCAAACAACCCCTCCGAGGTCTCGATACCATGGTCTCATCCTCAGAGAGGCTCATCACCGTTTGCATGCCCGGGACTGCAGGATGGGGTGGCGGGCGAAGGGGAAGCCACGCGGGTTTTTTCCTGTTTCATTGGTGCAATTAGCAGGGCAGTAATTTGGGAGGATCACAGCTTCGCCCTTGGCGACAGGGACTACTGCACGCAAATTGCTCAGGATAAATCACTGCATCCTTTCAGCTCGGGGCAGGTCCCCGCATCAGGGCTGCAGATCCCAGTTCGGACTGGGAYCGCAGGGGCGAGGGGCCCAAGCGACCACTTTTTGCCGGTTATTACAGAAAACAGAGAGGGGGACCGAGCACTACGAGAAAGGAGGAGAGGAAAGGGAGGGAGAAGGAGATTAACAAACAAACACAAAAATCCCCAAATCCATCAGAGCGGAGGCTACAAAACAAATTAAAGTTGTTATGGCAACTGGTCTGTGTGGGCAGCAACACGCGTCTCCGAACGCGCAGAATTAAAACGAGCGTCATGTTCGGCAGCTAATTAAATCGCGCCGTCCCAGCCCGCCGCGGGGACCCCGCGCTGCCGCTCGCCCCGCGCCCGGCCGCTGCCTTGCCGATGCCCCTTTCGCTTCCCGAAAGGCCCAGCTCTCCGCTGCCGAAGCGCGAGAGTCGGGATTTTGCAGCCGTGAGCAATAACCCGGGGGGTCCCGGCGAGAGCYGAGCCGGCAGGTCGAGCTTTGAGCGCCCGGGGCTGCAGCCAGGCTCAGCCCAGCGTGCTCAAAAAAAGCGACGGYGAGCAGCGGTGAAGGGCCGCACGGCGCAGTCGCTGCCGCGCATCGATCACGTTGCGCTCGGAGTCGCTATCCCGCCGGGCAGCGGCGGGCCTGCRCGAGGCACCTCGCCCCGGCTTCCCCGGGCGAACAGCCGGCACGTAACGCCACGGAGCGAGGCGGGACAACGCCGGCTACGCTGCGGTCGGGGCTCCTCCAGGGAAACGAATCCCTGGACATATGCATTTAAAGGTTAAGCTGGAAAGAACGTGGTTAAACCAAGTTTCTTTGGCTGGGGAACGCTAAGCCTCCCCCCACCCCGGCGGCCTCCCGCCCCGCGGGCATCAGCTGCACTTTCTCCTAAGATGACCGTGCAAGGTCACCCAAAGGGCCCCGAGGCCGCCGAGCCCCGGAGGAACATTGATCCCCTTGTTCCTGCCCGGCACCGAGCGGTGGCCTGTGCCCCCRCGGGGGGGGAGAACGGCACCGCCGGGCACGCAGCCGCCCGGGCTCGGACCCGCTGGAAAATGCCCTCTTTATGCGAGGAGGCCTGGGAACGGGGCTTTCCGGGGCCAGGGCAGCCGGCCCCATTTATCAGCGCACGCCAAGCGCAAAACGGTTGCAGAAACCTTAACCATGTCGCTGCCAGCCTACGGGTCTCCTTTCCCTGGAGCCCTGCGAYGAGCAGCGCTGGAGGAGAGCCGAGCCGCCTCGGCTCCGCAGGGGCAAAGCCATCGGGGTGGCGCAGGGAGGCTGCGTTTTGGCCYCTTGCTGCTTTCTGCTCCGTGCAGCGCTGCTCTGGTGACCTTCTTCTGCACTTTCTGTCCCTTAGGGCTTCCTGCATTAAATGATTTTCCTAGGCAGTAGATAGGAGAGAAAGAATTGCTTCCAGACTCAAAATCCCGGAGACTGTTCAGGCTGGGAAGCTGGTCGCGAGCCATTCCCGCAGCCGCCTCGCTGCACGCGTGCACACGAGCAAGGGGGAGCGTTCGCAGTTTGTGCTGTAACCACCTGCAGCTGCCCAGCTCTCCACTTCATCCTCCTCGSCACTCCAGTCGCTGCTTCTTCTGCAATGAATATACCAAGGGGAATTAGAAGAGTCTCCGCTTGGTTTAGTTTTACACACCGAGTCTAATTAACATATGCAAAGGTGTGGCAGGCRCTAGGGAATAATTTGCAAGGACTCAGTCGCCTTGCGCAGCGCTGAGCCCGCAGCTGGGTGGGAGGGAGCACAGGGCTGAGCTGCTTCACGCTCACCCAGCCTTGGGGACCAGCTCCAGGGATGCTTTAACCTTGGCAGAGCTGCCCTGCTTCCAGCATCTGCATCCCAGCTCCGGTGCCGGTCACCGKGCGGCATCCTCCTTCTGCGGGCCACAACGGCAAAGCCACGGACCCGCTTGCTGCGGAGCCTTTCAACCTYCTTTACAAAGTTATATGGCCCTTTAAAACACCCTTGCTAAACCCAATAAATTCCTTTATTAAACCAGCCCACAGGTTGTCCCACCTAGCACCTCTGGGTAATAGGCCTTATATCACAGCTGCTGGAGATTTATTACAAGTGTGTTTCATAATCTGCTTTATCTAATGCAGTGTTAAGCCCAGGGACTTCTTTGCATGCCAGCACGCTTCTCGCCAGCCCAAAGGTTAAACAAAGAGGTTTGGTGGCTGTAATTTTTCCTGGTAGAACATGAGGGGGTTGTTCTTTTAATACAGTCACCAGCTGGGCAGTTTTACTGGAGTTTAAATCTCTTCTTCTCCCGCGGAAGGTTTGATCTGTCTTGCAAAGTTACTGATCTTGGGAGAGAGAGAGAGAGAGAGAGATACACACGCTGGAAGGAGACTAACACGAGACGAAGCATCAGAGTTGTTTCCTCTTAAATTGCAAGCGGCTGGAAAGCTTTACTCCTTTTCTCAGCCACTTTCTGCGGTGACAGGGACACCGAAGAGCATGTCTCATCCCTCGCCGCAGCTACGAGCTCCATCCTTTTCTCCTCCGGGGCATTTACACAGCAGGATCGTCCTGCAGACACGGCGTGGGGCRGGATAAGCTCCTCCAGCAGCCGCGCGGGGCAGCGAGATCCAGGGAGGCTTCGGCTCCCGCTTCCCTCTCGCACCCCCCCAAGGCAACGTCCCCCCGCGGGCTCCGAGGTGCACGCGCTCCTCCAGGCCGGGGAAGGGCAAAGCGCTCTCGGCTCACCCGATTTTGCCGGGTCCGGCGCGGCTCAGCGCCCGGGCCACGCCACCCCCTATCTCGGGCAGGTATCTGCAGCGCGAGGGCTGCGCGCCCGCRGCCCTGCCAGCGGCAATCTCTAGATCGCCAAGAACTTCTCGTTCCAAAGTAATTTCAGTGAATTATGGCTTTTCATAGAAAGTTATTAAACCAGTTTTCTAGAAAGTGCTTTYCCCCCCCTCCAAGTTTGATGGCACCTTAGTTTTGTACATTTGTATTTTTGGTACAAAATACAAATGGAAGTTATTTTTAAAAGTGTCTCTGAAAAGCACTTCCCCCCCCCTCCTCCCAGCGCTCCCACCGGTTGGCATTTCCAGCAAGTAACACAGAATTTTCCACTGCTTCAAAAGCCCTTCTGGGAGAAGCAGCTACGGGCACGGAGGTGGCGCCGCTCGGTCACGGTGTTCTGCAACACCCAGCGAGAAAAGTCTTTTCAGCACTTTCTCATATCAAGGAAGTAATTGAGTCAAAATGGAGAAGAAATTATCTATGAAGTTAATTATCTAGCAGACCCGTTTTGCACGCGGCCGTTTCTCACTGCTGCGCGGTAGCTGGGAGCGCAGGCATCTCTCTGCGGTGATTAACGCACTCGGAGCCCGCCGAAGGAAGCGTTTCGTGGTTGTTTTGTGGTTGAAGGAGCACGCGGCTGAGACGGGTTATTAGTCGCCGGCGCGGGGAGCGGCGGCGAGCTCGGGGAAGAGGCCCGGCGCAGCGCCCCAGCCGCCGGACGGACCCCTCGCCGCTTCTCCCACGCGCGCGGGGCAGGGTGATCCGGCCAGGCGAGCCGAACCGCTCCGTTTCGGAGCTGTTCCTTCCAAACAACAGCGGCCCGGCGCCGCCGGCGCCCGCGGGGGCTCCCGGCTCCCCGCGGCGGCACTCGGCTCGCCCGGGGCTTCGCTTGCGCGCGGGCTTTGGCGAGCACAAAGCTGCCATGGTCAGTGCTAAATCTGTTCTTCCAAAGAGCAATTTATCGGCAGCAGAAGCGGCTGCTGGCGCCRGCCCAGCGTTTCAAGGCATGTTCCGGGAGAGGGGAATAAGGGGAGCCCTTGACACCATCCCTCCCCCAGGGCGAGCTTCCGCAGAGGAGGTTTCCCAGCGCTGATGAAACGGCGCTTTCAGCCGCGTCCCCGTCCCCGGGGGCACGCAGGCAGGGCCGGGGTCGCTCTGCCTGCGCCGCGGCCCCCGGGGGGGTCCCGGGGCAGAGCCTCGCCGCACGCCATCCCCGTGCACCGAGGAAAACGCGGGAAACCCAGACCCTGCTGCAACCCCCCCCCCCCGGGGGCTCCTGCGGGGCCGAGGGCGCGTAAGCCCCAGGACCTTCCTCTCCAGCCCAGGCTCCTCTCCGATCAGCAGGGGAGGGAGCAGACGGGAAGAGGCGCTCGCACCGGGCAGAGCGCGGGACACGGGCTGCGGGGGGCTCACGGGRCGCCCGGGCCCTTCCCGGCCGCGTTGGCACGCGGGGGCTGGCGGCGAGCGGCCGGCCCGGCGCGCTGCTCCCGGCGCGGGCAGCAAAGCGGACGAAGAACCGTCTCCGTTCGACTCAAGAAACCATTCAAGTAAAACTTGATATTTTGTGTGACCCACATTTTAATGTTGCGTTTTGTTTTCAAGCACTTTCAGGTGGCTGGCGGGGGGTGGGGGGGGAGAAAAAAATAAAGCTAAGAAAAGGGGATGGAATTTTAAAAAACAAAGTGATTTCACCTTAAAAAAAAGCCCAGCCCTGCTGCACGGAAGCGTGTCAGCTCCTTCGAGACGTTTGCTTGCTCGCTTGTCTCCCAGCGCCAGCAAGTCGGGCAGCAGCTCCGCAGGCTCTGGAGCCTGCCCCAGACCCGCGCGCTCCGGCCGCGGCGCCGGACCCCCCCGCGCCCCTCCCGGCCCCCCGCACCCGGCCGGGCTTCGGGCACGTGCGGCTCAGCCTGCGCCCCGGCCCCGCGGCACGCGCCCGGTTTGCTCCTTTGCGGTGTTTTTTGCTTGTTTTGTTTTTTTTTCCTTTTGTTCTTGGTTTATTTTTTTCCATTATAGACATTGTTAAAAAAAATAAACTTTACAATAATACAGTTTTAGTTGTTGATGGCATCTGATCTTTTCTTTTTTTTAAAAAAAAAGGCAAAAAGAAAAGCCACACTGTATATGTATATGRTTATGTATATACATACATATATGTAAGTATAGATGAATGCTATATACATACACTATATATGTATGTATAAGAGAAAGGAAACTGGGAGCAGAGGTAACACAGAGGTTTCCAASCACAGACGGCCTCTTTCGTTCGACCCAAATTCAACAGGACGAAGGGGGAAAAACAACCCTCCCGCTCCGTATGAGAACATGAGCACAACCCTACGACGTTTGAACACTAGTTTCTTTTCTCTTTGATTTTAAAATCRTTGCCAACCACAGGAAAGAAAAGAAAAAAAAAAAGATAATAATAATACTGATGTGAACAGCGAAGGGGAGCGGCCGGGCTCTGGGCTCCGGGCTCCGTCCCGCGGCGCCGGCGAGCGGCACGCCGGCGGCGACGCGGGGCCGTCTCCGTCGTGGAGCTCGGCTCGAGGCCACGTGTATTTTTTTTTTTTGCTCCCCCCCAGCTCCGTTCACGGCTTCGGATCCCCTTCGAGTGCTGTCGGCACGGTGCGCGGGTTTTGTCCTGCGCCTGCTTTAGAAAAGACACCCAGTGCACCTTAAAAAGAAAAAAAAAAGAAGGACGGAAGAAGGAAAAAAAAAATCCCAAAGTTTCCCAGCGTCACGAGGGTCCTTCCGCCGCCCGGCCCGCGCGGGGCCGGCGGCGCCGTCTCGCTCGAGCGTTGCAGCCCYGAACACGAGCTGTCCCTTCGCCTGCCGTTCCCGGAAAAGCAGAAACCCCCGGCGGAAACGGGCCGAGAGCTCCGGCGCGTCCGTCCCGTSCCGTSCCGTGCCGTCCCGTCCCGCCGGCGGAGCTCCTCGCCCCTCTACAGCGCCAGCCTCGCCAGCAGCAGCGGGGCGGCCGGCAGGATCCAGCCCGGCGCGTGCCGCCCGCCGCCCGCCTTGGGGTCCGCGAAGCTCCTCTGGTCGGGCACGAGGTCCGTGGTCAGCTGGGTCTGCGGCGGGGAGCGGCGCGTCAGCCCCGCGGCGAGGCGGCTCTCGCCCCCCCCCCGCGCCCGGCCCCCCGCCCGCACTCACCTCGGGGTAGCACAGGCTCGGCTCTTTGGACTTGTTGAGCTTGGGGCTGTGCTCCTAGGGAGGGAGAGCGCGAGGAAGGCTCGGGGCGGGCTGCGGGCGCACCCCGAGGCTCCAGCAGCGTTCAGCGCCGCGTTCCCACCCGCTCGGCGCCCAGCGGCCCCCCCAGYACCCCCCCCGGGACCCTGGTTTGCCACAACGCTGTTGAGACGTTAAGTCTTTCCGCGTGCTTTTGAGACCCCGAGAGCTGTCGGAAGAGCTCGGTGGACGGGGAGGGGAAGGGAGGCGGGCTTGCCCCGGCCCCCCGCGCTGCTCCGGGTCTTTGCCRGGCTCCTGCCGGAAGCGGGAATCACGCCGCACCACTTCAGTGAAATCCACACCGCCCCCGGTTCGCTGCCCTGCCGCGCTCCCTGCTGCAAACACCCCCGAGCGGGGGTTATATCGCAGCGACACCTCGGGCCGCGACGCCCCGGGGCCGGCACAGTGCCAGCTCCCAGCGGGAGCTTCCTCCGGGCAGCAAAGGGCGAAGCGCCTGGCGCTGCCGCCCCGGCGTAGCGCGAGAAAGCATGCATTTTCCAGGATTCCCCAAACTCCAACGGAGAGTTCAAGGGACGGGGGACGTGGGGGGAGGAAGCGCTTTCCCGCGGCGCAGCGCCCGGCGGGGTCCCTGGCCCGGGGTTCCTCTTCCCGCCGCGGCGAGCGGGGGCTCCCGCRCCCCGGCCCCGGCACGCCGCAGCGCCGGCGTGCGGTGGAGCTGCTGATYATCTCGCGGAGCGGTAACTAGAAAACAGAAGTGGTAATTACTCGAGCGTGCTGGATCTAATTAGAGGCTGCCCCAGGGTGGCATCGGTGCCTGCCCGCACGCTGCGTGGTCCTCGGGGCGGGGAGGACGCGCCTCCGGGGCAGGGGCCGGATCCGCGCGGCTCTGAAAGCCTCTGGGTGCTGCGAGCCTCGAGCCGCGGCCGGAGAGGCTGCGAAGCCAACAGCCGCCTTTGCTGCCGCGGGGAGCCTGCGCCCGCGGCGCCCGCGCGGGGGCCCTACCTGGGTGGAGGTGCAGGTGGAGATGACGCTCGTGTCGTACATGGTGTTGCTGTCGTTGATGTCGTCGGGCAGGGCCGGGCTTTTCTCCGTCTTGGGCGGCACGGTGACGGCGGGCGAGGGGTTCTTGACGGAGGGGTTCACGTCCGTGCCGTTGCCGAAGGCCTGGATGGCGTTTCCTGGCGGGGCAGGAGGAAACGCTTTGGGGCTCGCCGCCRCGCCAGGACCGCCGCCGGAGCGGGCGGGCCGGGGGGCAAGGCGTCCCCCAACTCCCCTTGCCCCTCGGTGCAAAGCAGAAGCAAGAGCAGAGCGGCGGCCTCTCTGCGCCGACCCCCGCCCTGCCAGCAGCCCCGGACGGGGCGGCCGGCGGGAGCCTTACGGAGGCAGGGGTTTTCCGTGAAGTCTCGCAGGAACTTCTCGCACTCCTCCTCCAGGTTGCCGCTGCCCTTGCAGGAGCACCAGGGCGAGACGGTGACGCCGGCGGTGCTGGCGTCCACGTAGTTGGGCGTCACGTCGAAGCCTGCGCCGGGGGAGAGGRGAGGTGGCGGGGTGAGGCGGCAGCGGTGGCGGCACCGGCGGCCCGGCCCCGCGGCACCGGCGGCACTCACCGATGAGCCCGGCGTAGGAGCCCAGGCACGCCTGGAAGTTGTCCCCGGGGCAGCTGCTGGGCGCCTGCGGCGACGCTTGGCAGTTGGCGTGGAAATCGGCCAGCCGCGACCTGGGGCGAGACACGAGGGCAAGAGGGGTCGAGCCGCGGCGGCGGGCGCGGGGGTCTGCCTCCGTGCCCGCGCCGGAGAGCCTCAGGGAGAGGAGGGGAGCACAGAAGGGATTGGAAGGGCGTGGGCGGACGGGCCGGTGGACCAGGCAGACGGACGGACGGGTGTCTGCTTTCCCCGCGGACCCAGTCGTGGCCCAGGCTCCGTCTCGATCACGTGGAGGAACGGCCACGGTGCGGCCAAGCTGCTGACGCGGGAGATGAGGCCCAGCACTTCGCCACGCAAAATCTCCCAGGCTCTTTTTTCACACTTCATATAGGGGGGGAAAAAAAACCCATACTTCATTTTCTTTAGCTTCCTTTTCCTTTCTGGTTAATTAAATGTCATTTTTGTCCAACCAATGATTGAATCATACAACAGTACCTGCCTAAAGCCATAAGAATTGATGAAAATAAAGGGTAGGAATTATGTTATTTTTTAAATAGCAATGATTTGTTTTCAGAAGGTTTTGATCAAGCCGGACGGGGGACCAAACGAAGCAGTGATTGAGCGGAGTGGCAGGGACCTGCAGTAATACCTTACGTGCACCCAGGACTTTTCATCACGAGGGATTTTGAGTGCAYGGAAGAAAAGGGTCGGGGGGGAGGGAAGGCACCGGGTCCGTGGGGAAGGCAACGCGCGGGCGCAGGCAGCAGCCCCTTCCCCGGAGACCTTCGCCGGCGCCAGCCGCCGCTCTCCCGCCTGCCCCGGCTGCCTGACCCACTTCCAGCCTCCCAGCGCACCGCGGGTTTCCAGGGCAAGGTCGGCCGCTTCTCCTGGGCCGCCCGAGCGCTCGGGGCGGGGGGGGGGCGGCGGGACCAACAGCAGCAGCGCAGCTGGCTAAGGAGCAGCCCCGCTCGGCTCGGCTCGGCACGGCACGGCACGGAGCACGGCCTTGGGGAAAGCCTTGAATTCAGGAAAAGAAAGGGGGGCTTTTTGCAGCCAGCTCCGGTGCCGGGGACCCGTCGGCCAGGCTCGTCCCCGCTCGCGGCGGCGCGTCCACGTCCGACCGGGCAGGGGGGGCAGGAGCGAACGGCAGAGACAGCCGAGGAGAGACGGATTTTTTTTTTTGCACGTTACTCACCAATTCCCCGGCTGCTGCCTGCCGGTTCGCACCTCGGCGCGCCTGGCAGACGGCCGCGCGGCAGGCGGCGAGGGGGGAGCGCGCTGGCCCTGCCGCGCTGACAGCCGCGCTTTGCCGGGGAGGCAACGGCAGGGTTTTCAGGAGGGGGGAAAAAAAAATAAAAGAAAAATCCTTTTTTCTCCCTGCGGAAAGCGTGAGACTAGGAGCAAACTCTTCCGCCAGCAAATGAAACCTAGCCAGCCCTTGAGGAGGAAGGAGGTAAACACCGCTCCCCGCTCCCCTCGCCCCGCGCCTTGCAGGCAGCTGCCGCATCCTCCCTGCTACCTTCAGCTCTGCTGTTTCAGCGCCAGCTAAAACGTTTTACCCGGCTCCTCTTCCCCTCGCCTCGTCACCCTTCCCAGCCCGCGCGTCCCGGCTCCTCGTGCCGGCGGACGAGCCGTAACTCCGCTCCGTCCCCGTCGCGGGCAGGCGATCGCGCTCCCCCCCCTCCCCCCCGGCTCCGCGGGAGACAAATAAACTTTCCGACAGCATTTCCCTCTCCCCAAATTAGAGGCGAAGGCACGTCAAGTCTCTTAAAGAGCAGCGGCAAGTTCATCACGGAGTGCCATGCAAATTTGTCACGCGGCTCCCCGGGGCCCTGCTCCTGGCTTGTAGCATCCTCTAAGGCAAATGTTATTCTTTTCATAATACATGACAAGCCAGCTGGTAATCTTTCCAGAATATCCAAGCCAGATGTCACTCTTTCCGTTGTATACAACGAGCTCGCCGTCACTGCATGAGACTCTCGCTGCCAGGAATAAACCTTGCTGGAGCGGTCCCACCGCTTCTCAGATTTCTGCTTTTAAGCGCCCGGGCGAAAAGGAGACGGAGCCAAGTCCGTCTTAGCGGAAGCGGGCACCGGCGGTGCCAAGCGGCTGGCTCGCCGCTCCCGGCGGCGGGCCCGGGCCCGACCTCGGAGCCGTGCGGGGACGGCCGGGAAGCGGCGCGGGAGCCGCAGCGCCCCGCTGCCCCGCATTTTCCTGAAAGGCCTCCAAGGAAAAAAAAAAGGAAAAAAAAAAAAAGGAGTAAAAAGGGATTAACGAAAATATATCCCGTCCTGAGCCCAGCCAAGTGCTGGATTTCAAAGTCAGGGCTTTCCGAGCAGTTTCCCTCCGAGGAGTTCGCGCAGAAGCGCCGCTTTCCGCACCAGCCGCCAGGACGGGGCTTTCCAGCCCCTCCGCACGCTCCTTGCAGCTTGCCGGCGCCGGCCAGGCGCCCTCGCTGTGACACTACCTACACAACAGAGGATTTGGGATTGTTTCCTTGCTCGATGGTTTGTTGCTGTTTTTAAGGCGAGAATTCCCCGGAACAGATGCAAGGTGCCTAATTGGGTGCTAATTGCTCCCATCACCGGGCGCGACACAAAGCCCAAGCCCCAGCGCTGCTAATAACTCACTACCCATCAAAGCAAACGGTATCAGGCTCTTGAATATTTCATGCAGAAAATGTCCAAGATGCGGAGATTACTCAAGACGTGTATTTTCACAGGCAATTTACAGGGACYAAGGAAAAATGGCTTTAATAGACACAAGCGTCGAGAGGCGGCYGGGAAGCGCGCCTCCCGCTCCCGCAGCGCCGTACGTGTTCAAGGAGCCGCGACAACAYGCGAAACTCAGCACGAGATGAAAAACCCACAGCTCTGCGGGGCCCGCGGGGCGTCCTCCCCCCCCACTCGCTCTGCCCGCCTCGCAGTGCCGCGCGAGCGTTTGCAAAGCCGCGCGATGCCGAGATTAAGGAAAAACATAAATCAGCTTTAAAYAAGGAGAGCAGCGGCGGCCGGGCAAGCCAAAGCAGCAGCTCCCGGGGAGCACCCCCAGCCAGCAAATTTGTTTGAGAATTCAGTGGGGAGAAGACAGGCCCGAAGGCCGGCTGGGGGCTGCTTTCTGCGGAGCGGGAGGAAGAAGCGGGGTTTGCGGGGACGGAGCCCGTCGGCGTCGCAGCCTCGGGACGGCGATCAGCCGGATGAACGAGGGGGAGAGCGGAGCCAAGTCCGCGTCCCTGGATAACCCTCTCCCGAAGCTGGTAGATGTTCCACAGGAAAAACGGTCTCTGGAAAGATTTGTTTTATCCAAGCTAAGCTATTGGCCACGTTTGGAGACTGGAGCTGACTGTTCTGGTACGAACTAGCAGGACTTCATTTCTGCTCCTGGCAAAAGTCGTGTCTCAGCTGTAGCCGCCGAGGGTCAGAACCGGTGAGCGGATGCTCCCGTAAACCACCCTTCTTCCCCCAAACTGCCCTCGCCCAGGAACACGGGGACCGAAGAGACAAAAGGAGCGACACAAAGGAGAAACCCCAAATTAGGTATTAAGAGCAGCAAGAGAAAGAAAAATGAGGACAAATAACAGACCAACTGCTAAGTTAGGAGCCGTTAATTGGGAAGTTTAGTTATCCATATGTATTTTTAGGRCGTTGCATTTTGATTCACCATGGATAAGAGCGGTTGAAAGATTTTCTTATCCTCTCCTTTCTGCTCAAACCCTATTATTACGGGGAAGGGAAGGGAAGAATTAAACGCACGCATCATTTGATTTTAATTGAAGGACTGTTCTATTTCATTGAACTGCTAACTAAGCCGAACAGGAGATTGTGTTTACATAAGCAAACCCTGAGTCCGTATAGACTTGCTGTCACATTAAGTCAATACTTATGAAGGCTCTCTATTTAATTATTCAGTGCGAATTGACTTATTATTGTGTTAAGAGCGCGGTTAGCCTCGAGCAAGGGAGCCCAGCGGCCAGCGGCCCGGGGTGGCCGGCGGCCCGCGCGCCCTCCCCTCCCCTTCCTTGGGGAGCAAAAGCCACCGGAGCTTGGAGATTTGCAAGTTTGGGGCTGATCCAGCGGATTCCCCGGGCCGGTTATCACGGCATCGCTTTCCCTGCCTGCAGAGCCGCCTCAAAATCCAGGGGCATTTTTTTTCTCCCTCCTCCTCCTTCCTCTTCCCAGACAAATGCGCGGACAACTGAGCTGCTCCTCCGAGCCGCTCTCATTACGGGGCGTAATGAGAAAGTTGAGCTGCCGCTCTGCCGTTTATCAAGGCAACATCCATTATAAATGGCGTTTTGTCTGCGCTCAGAGGGTGCRGAGGCAAGGACGTGGGTTAAGGCGAAACAGGGGCTTTGCTCCCACGTTTTGCATTCAGTCGCTAGCRAGCCGGGCGGGATCTGCTCCTGGCCTCGTGCACGCCTCCGGGCCCGGCTCCCCGTCCCAGCGCCAAGCGTTGCGGGCCAAGGCCATCGCTCCGCGCCAGGCCCCTCCTGGGGTTTCGGATGATGAAGCAAAGTTTCTCCTCCCCAGCGTATTTCTCGTGGTTTTGCTTCCCATCTGCAGGGTATGCGCTAGCCAGAAAAGCCCATTGCCAGCCCGCCGTCCGCTCCCRGGAAAGGGACCTCACGGATGCACGCGGAGATGCAGGGCACCGCAGGGGCCCAGAGAGGAGCTGGGCAAGAACTGGGGCCCCCAGCCACAAATACTGCTTGAAATACATGGAAAAGAGAGGAAAAACCACAAGAAAATGAAATATTGCCTTGCCTTTGGGTGCTGAGGAACAGCAGCCAGTGGAGGCTGGGAAATTCTTCAGCACCAGCATCAGTGAAGCATATAAGAGCAGATTATTTGTGTTCCTGACTTGCTGATGCAAGATGAAAAATACAGCGAACTGCAGCTGCTGAAATCAGCTCTTTTCTCCCCTTTCCTTCCTTTYCCCCTTAGCTGAGGTTAGTGTTTTGCAAAAGGTTTTTATATTCTGGGAGCTAAAACCTGTCCGTTGCAATCAGACACAAAGCTCAGAGAGTTTGTCAGAGTCTTCTGTTGCGCCGGGAAAAGCTTCCCAGCACGAAAAGCTTCACAAATTGCACCGATCTGTGTCTGATTGCTGCCTGTTCTCACGGCTGGGAGTTTGGTGAAAGGGTCAGGGCTGGGGACAGCGAGTCTCCTGGGGGTTTTTTAAAGGCCTCAGAAACAAGGAGGAAGAGCAGGAAGATTTGGAGCTACCAAGAGAGTTACCTTTTCTCCATCCAGCTCTCCACTCCCCAAATCTTCTGTCCAAGCGGTGTCAAAGTAATGCATTAAATAAGAGAAAAAAAAGGCAATATGATCTTGCATTGCACAGCGTCTCCTTAGGGAATAGGCTGAGACCATTTAACTTTCTTCTTCTATAGCCTGCATGGGATTTCAGTGCAGGGAGCTGGTGCCAAGAGACTAAAGAAACCGTGGCATGGGGGACATCGCCCGTGAGCTAAAACACCTCTATCCAAAGCACTCAGAAAATAGCTATCTGCAGAACTGCTTTCAGCTGTAATGGAAAACTGATGGCTTTTATCTCCCCAACTTTATGACTATTGATGGGGCAGCGGCTGATGTTTGACGGCCGCTTAATAGCCAGCCCTGTGCAGCCGGAGAGCGGCGGCAGAAAGCAATGAAACCTCCYGAACGGTTGTTTTGCTTGCTGGACCTCGGTGGCAAATTTTCAGCCAAGAAAAAGCAAATATATAAATTAATACCCCCCCCAACTCCTCTGCCTCTTTCCATTTGGGAGTGGGAGCGAAGCAAGCAGAGAAACAGAAAAGCAAGCAAGCTCCGTGCGGGACCGACCCTGCACGAGTGAGCGCAGGGTCATTTCTGCCCGGTGTCCGCCCGAGCACCTCCTGCCCTGCCCAGCTCCCCGCCTGCCGGGCGCACGGGGCAGGGAGCATCCTCCGGCTCCGCRGCACCCTTTCGGCTGGGGCCGTACCTGGGCTGCAGCCGAAACCTGCCCCCGGCAGCCTCTCCCGGTGCCTTTCGTCAGGCGTCCAGCCACAAGGCTTAATTAGGCTCCCAGCCCGGTGCGGGAGCGTTATCTCCTCTCCCGTCACCGCTCAGCTGGCTGATCTGCTTCCGAGCGCGATCGGCCTYGCCAGTCCCAGGCGCCGATAAGGGAGACGAGCATCAGCCCGCGCCGCCGGCCTGATCGGCACGGGCACCGCGCGGGAATCCCCTGCGGGGGAGTATAGGGGAATAGACTCCTATAATATACAGTATATTCCTGTAATTCCTAAAGGCGAATCCCCCGATTTATACCCCTTCCCAGCACCCAGAGCCAGGTTGCAACCCCAGCGGTGGCTTTCTGCCCGGTCTTAGTTACATGTAAACGCGCGGGGCCGTGGAGCCCACGGGAGAGGCCACGGCAGAGYGCCGCGCGGCCAAGGGGACGCCGTGCACGTGGCCACCGGCTCCGCAGCACAGCTCCCATCTTTGCCCCAGGCTGAGCCCACGCGAAGCGCGTGACACCTCGAAGCCCCCCGAGCAAGCGCGGAYGGAGGTAGCCGGCGCCCGGCTTTGCTCCTGCTGCCGCGCGGAGCTTGCCTGGGTGTCGCAGCCTCGCAGGGCGCTGCGGTACCCCACGGCAGCGCCGCGGCGCCGGGGCTTGGCCGGGTGCAGAGGATCCGTCGTTTCCAGGGAACGACGCGTGCAGATGGGAGACTCCTGCCGGCAGAGCCGGCGGGAAGGACGGAGCAGCGCGAGCAGGGCAGCGATAAAGCGCGCAGCTGCGTGCACAGCAAACTCGGTGCGCACGCACAGGCTCGCTGCTGGCAGCCTCTGCCAGGGCGGCTGCCGTCCCCAGCGCCGGGGAGGAGGAAGCCAGACCCTCCCTGGCACGCCTCGGCAGAAGAAACAATCTTCCAGGCTTTTTTTTTTTTTGGGGGTGCTGGGCACCGCTTTTAAACACTTCCACAGCCGCAGACACCCCGCGGCATTGCCGTCCCCGGGCTGCTGCCGGGAAGCGCATTTCAAACGCGGAGCAACCGGGCGAGCACACGTGCCCCGCGCCGAGGCGGAGGCTGCCGCTGCCCACCCTCCTGCCGCTCCACCTCCGTCAGGCTAAATTTCATTTCATGCTGGAATAGGCTTATAATTAATGCTCCGCGGCCTCTCAACACGCGGTTAGCGCGGGTTAGTCCCCTCCGCGAGCTGGATGCAGCCCCAGCGGTTCGCGCGCGAGCCAGCGTCGGGCCCGCTGACGGAGAGGTGCTGCCATTAATTTGGCTGCAACTCAGCGCAGCCCTGATATCTTTTATTCATAGACATTGCCTTATTGTATTACTTTTTGATAAAAAGCCACATTCCCACGTTGCAAACACACTCACTCGCAGCGRGCGGAGGACCTGGAGCTGTTATTTATTTATTTCGCCACCAGACCCTGAGAACCTCCATCACCTTGACGGCAAAGGGACCCTCCTCCTCGTGGGAAACATATTCTTTATGAGGCTGATTCAGCCCCCGGAGGGTGACAGGGTTTTATTTTTTCTGCTATGTGAATAATGAGTTTCATAACGGAGCAAAAACTTGATCTCCCTTGACTTAGCTCCGCCACAGGGAAAACACTGATTTCGCCAGCGAGGAAGCTTCGGCTGGGGATGCTGAGCGYGTGCCGCGGGATTTCGCTGCTGCGGGGCCTTCGGCGCATTGGTTCCCCCGTGGCTCGGCGAGACCGAGCCCGTTCCCAGGTGGGAACGGAGACGGCGTCGCTCCGCCGGGAACCCTGCTCCCGCTTTGGCGGAAAGGCGGCTTCCTCCGGGCGGGAAGCCGTGTCGGCAGGCGTCGTTCCCTTGCGGCCTCGGACGCGCGCTCAGCCGCCCCAGCCCTTGGGAATCACGCGCAAGCCTGGGAAAATCCACGGCCGCAGCATTTCCCGCCTCGCGGTTCGCGAGGCGAAGGCGTGCAGCGAGCCCGGCCCCGCGCAGCCCTTACCGGCAGAGGTGGTCCGTCCGGCACACGCTCCGCAGGTCCAGGCAGTTGGGTTTCTCCTTGTCCTCGTAGGAGCAGGAGGGGACGATGGTCTGGCGCCGGCGCTCGGCGCAGGCCTGGTCCTTGCAGGAGCAGAAGAGCAGGCGGTAGGTGTACTCGCTGGGCACGCGGTCGAAGAACTGCCGCAGCGCCTTGTGGCACTTGCGCCGGCTGCAGTGCTCGGCCGCCGAGATCTCCTTGCTGCAGGTGGAGATGTAGCCGGAGCGCAGCCGCTTGCAGTTGTCGTTCAGGTTGCAGGCTTTGGCCGCGTCGAGGCAGTGGTTGCTTTTGGAATTGGCGGTGGGGTCCATTCCTGCCCGGGGAGCAAGCGGGAGAGGGGGTGAGCACGGGGGGGGGGAGCAGCAGGCAACGGGGGGCCGTTAATTTATGCCGTGAATTCCCAATATATTTCCTAGTGGATTTTTCAAGGAATAATTATTAATTATCCAGCCCGCTGCAAAGCGGAATAACATGCTGTGCTGCAGGGGCGGCCGCATCGCCTCCCGGGGCGCCCCACCGACCCGCTCGCCGCCGAGCATCCCGGGCTGCTCCCACACCGGGAGCCGGCCCCATCCCGCGCCGCGCCGGGAATCCCGGCCGCCAGCGAGCGC
>NW_028186195.1:1411501-1424005 GCF_003343005.1 Rhea americana
GCGGCGCCCGGCCCCGCGCCGCGAGCCCCGGAGGCGCCGGCAGCCCGCGCGCGGAGAAAGCCCTCTAAATGTCAAATGTGTCATCCGCGTGATTAATGCGCCACGTGGAGATCTGCCACGGCAGCAGAGACGGCGGGCTCGATAAGACATACGTAAAGTGAATACTTCTTATGATATATGATTTATAAGTAGCTCTGTCTTGAAAAACTGCGCAAGAGGCAAGAAGGTCATCTGAGCTAAAAGAGACGTTTCGGTTAAAGGATGATGGGAGCGTTAACRCGCGCCGAGCTGGGGGAGGAAATCCGGCTCCCTGCTCCCCACGCAAACGCGGCGTGAGCCCTGCCGGGAGCAAAGCCCCGGGGGAGGGAGGCGGGAGGGAAGACAAGTCCTTCGGGGCGTTGAACCCCCCCGTCCAGCCAAGCCCTAACGATGGGAGGGGGCGGAAAGGACCCCGCAGGCCTGGCACGGGGGCTGAGCACGGAGGCTGAGCACGGAGGCAGCTCATTACTCTGATGGCAGAGGAATAGAAGGGGGAAAGCGCATTTGGAGGGGGGACACGGCTCGCCTGCTTCCTCGGCCAAAGCAGCTGCCGCTGCTCGTGCTCCGTGCCCTGCCGGCAGCGAGCTCGGCGCGCCCGCAGAAGCGCGGCTCTCTGCAAAGTGCCGGCTTATTGCCTAATCCTCGGGAGCCTCCGCGCCTGCCCTGCCCGGGACCTGCGGGGACCTGGATGCATTTTAATAGAGCCGATGCTTGAAAGCGCAGGGCTTCTGGGGAGCTCATTAATAAAGCACAAGCAATGAAAATTTCATGAGGCAAGAAAGAAACGGGGGCCAAGGAGMGGGGGCACCTCGAGCGAGCGCTGGGGGACGGACGCGGCAGGACCAGCCGTCCCTCGCGGGGACGGCGACGGCTTGGGGCAGGAGCGGGGTGACGAAGGCTGCTGCAAGGGGACCTGCAGTGCGGCGGCTCGGCGGTGCCCTGGGGCCAAGGGGGCTGGAGAGGGTCGCTCGGAGCCTGGCAGAGCTCAGACACGCGCTGGGCACCCGGGAGAGYGGCTGCGGCTCCTGGCAGGACAGCGTGCGGGCAGAGGGGCCAAGGGAGAACCGGTGCGTGCACCCTGGCGCCAGCGCCGCGAGCCCGGAGAGGCTCCAGCTCTCCCTGCATGCTAACCTGGCTGCTCCAGGCTCAGGCATGAAACGTAGGGGACCAGAGCGCTTGCTCCCGGCGCTGCCAGCTGCCCGGGTCTTGCAGGGCTGCCGCTGGCAGCCAAGAGCAAGCAGAACCCGGCGCACACGTGGGAGCATCGCCTCCCTCCTTGCTTACGCAGGCCCTGTTTCTGGAAGGGTAATGTAATGCCTCTGCTATCCCCATAGGCAAATCACAACGCTCCAGCTCAGCCTCCCGATCGGGAAACAACGGCGACAGCTCGTTTGCGTCAGGCTTGGGGTCGGGACGGGGCTCCCGGGGCTGGCGCCCTGCCCGCACTCGCATCGCGCTCGCTGGGGCCGGCTGGCCCGGGCACCGGCGGAGAAGGGGCGGCGGCAGGGGTGCAAAAAGCAGCGCTGGCCGCGGAGGATGTCGGAGGTGAGACCCGGAGGAGGCTCCCAGCACCGCCGGGCGGCCTTGCGCCGGCAGCACGACCCGTGGGCGGCCTCTCCCGCCCCGGCAGCTGACAGCAGCACGGCTCCGGTTCCCCTTCCGCCAGCCCCCGGATTGCCGGAAAGGCTCCCTTTTCATCTCACTCCGTTTTTCTGAATAAACCAACTCCTGGATGCTTAATCCCCTATTCCAGACTCTTTGCTTTTCATACTTCCCAGCAGCTAAAATATTTCCTTGATGATAAATTAATCCGAGAAAAGAAGGGAGACGGGAGGGGGTGGCATTGTCATCCCGAGCCTGGCACTAAGCTCCCCGGAGGCGGCCTCGCAGATCCCCTTTGGCAGCCGAAAGCCGGCGGGTGGGCGCTCCGGGGGAGCGCTGGTGACGCGGGAGCTGCAGGGCAGCAACTCGCAGCGCTGCAAGGAGGGCAGGAAAAGCAAAGGAGACCCAAAACCAGGGGGCACCGGGTGGCTTGGGGGGAAGGGTTAAGAGGAGGAAGAGCAAGAAGGCGGCAAGGCATCGCCTGACCTAATTTGAATCTGCGGAGGGAGGAGAGGGACAGCAGTACCCAGGGTTGTCATGGAAATAGATGGCAAAAAAAAGTTCCCATCGGACGGACGGACAGCGGTGGAGTTCGGGTTCCCGGGAGGAGGATGCCGAGGCAGCGACCCCAGCCCGCTCGGCGGGGGCCCCCCCGGCGCCCGCTCTCGCCGCGGCTCTGCCCGCAGCGGCACCGGGGCTCCTCCGGCCGCCTCCGCTCTCCTCCACGGCTCCCCGAGGAGCCCCCCCGGAGAAGGCAGACCCTCGCCTGCAGACCGCACGCGCCTGGCCGCTTCTCCGGGCCGCCCGTTTCCCGAGGCTTTCTCGGCTGGTTCCTGCTCCGCTGCCCGGACTCCGGACTCCGGCCGCCGGCCGCGGCCGCGCCAGCCCTGCCTCCGGCCCCGCGCGCCCCGCGCGCCCCAGGTGCAGCAAGGGCCGCACGGAAGCGTCTTCCTTCGCTTAATGGAGGTGACACTCGGCTGGGCAAGGCAGCACGTCTGCCCTGTCGGCAAGACAAACGAGGGAATTACAAGCTCTCCAGCCCACTTTATCAAATCGTTATTTTCCCATGGTTGGAAGCAGCTGAGTCCAAAAGGGAAAAACCTAGACGGCAACCGGGAGAAAACCGACGCAGCCTGGGGACGAGCCTGCTGTGAGCAGCACGCCGCGCTGGSGGCCCACGGCGTGCCCCGGCCCCGGCCCCGCTCATCGGCTCCCCAGCGCCCTCCTGGAGCCAGACTGGCAATGCCCGATCCCTCCAGGATGGCCTGAAACAGGGAGGATCCATCCCAAAGCGCAGGAGCCCCCAATCTGCCACCCCGTCCCTGAAATCGCTCCCTGCCGCCCTGCTTCGGCACCCCAGCTCGCCGGGGGGGGGGAGGGATGCTCGAGGCTTCGTGTCCGGGACATGGGAGAGGGAGGAAGGGATTTAAACGGGGCCAAAGGGAAGCCGGAGGTGGACAGGACCAGGCTACGGGGCCGGGAGCCACAGGTTGCAGGTTTATGTTCACAGGCAGGCAAAGATAAACCAGCGGAAGCATGTTGCTTTTATTACCTGAGAAAATTGAAGCAAGTCTGAATATATCAGAGAGACGAGAGGTGACCGGCTCATAAGGAGAAGCTTCATAAAATTCTTCTCCTGGAGTGGGAGGAAAGAAAGAGAAGAGGAGAAAAAGCAAATTAAAAGACCACAGGGAATAACCGCAGCCCCCACGGAGGCTTCGACTCCCTCCTTGAGCCGGTCTGGGGACAGCCGAGCTCGCCCCCGCCGCTCCCAGGTCCCTGTCCCTGCCCATCCCCTCCCTGGCACCCCTGGCTGCTGCTGGGGTACCCAAGACCCCCCTGCATGGGAACTTTCAGTTCAGGAATTGAAAAACCATAGAGGCTTTCGAACTGTATCCTGGAAAAAAAAAAAAAAAAAAAAAAAGGAAGAAAAGAAAGAGAAAAAGCCCATTTCTGAGCAGCTCAGGTTTCGCTGCTGCTGGCTGGGAGGCTCTGAGCTTTCCTGCACACGGCTGACTCAGGGAAAGCCGGGCTGGCAGCCCGCGAGCGCAGGTTCGTGCCGGCTCGCTGACGTCCGGATCCTTCCACTAACTCAGCTTGTTGAGCTGGACTTGGCAGAGGCTGTGTTCAAACCGGCTTCTAATAGCTCAGTGGATTTAGACTTGAAAGGTCAACATTTGCTGAGTACAGCCAGAGAGCCTGGGGTGGGCTGCAAGTTTTAGGGTCTTTACTCCACTCTGGATATATATATATATATATATATATATATATATATATATATATATTTTTTTTTTTTTAGTGTGAAGAAAGGCTCTGCTTAAAAGAACGCTGTAAAAGCCACTTTCTGCCCTGCTCTGCCTCTGACGTACTTTGGGAAAACAGCAATATTTCCATGATTATTCTCACAACCTGGAGGAATACAGGCCTGACCGGAGAGCATCAGAGCATTCCTGCTACGACTGGGTCTGCCCACCGCGTCCCCCCGCGGTACCGGTCTGCCCTGGCCAAAGCGACTCCCCRCGCCAGCCGCGACATCTCCAGCAAACCCGCTGCACGAGGAAGATGCTCCAGCAGCCTGGCCCAGCGCAGAAACCTGCGCCTTGCAGCCCGCTACCCCGCTCTGGCCCACATTTGCTCTACCAAGATATTATTAGCCCGAGGCAGCAGCATTTATCCCTTGTAATTAAGGAGCCACTTGAAGCCTTGTGCGGGAAAACAAGCTCATTAGGAGGCGGGGAGCAATGAGGGAGGGCTTGCTCCAGTCCCAGCTGCTCCTCAGCACCGTTCCCTAGAAATCTGGAAGGGCAGAGCCTGGCCAGGGACCCCCCAGCTGGACGTGGGCCTCGGCTGTCTCCAAAAGCTTTAAAAATGGGGAGCGATGGGACTYGCAGGAGAAAGGCAGTGGGGATCTCCGGACCAGGCTCTCCTCTGCAAGGAGCACTGCAGAGGCCACGGGACCTCCAGCAAGGGACACTGGGGCTCCCAGCCCGGCCCACGGCAGCCTGTTCACCAGGGCGTCGGAGCAGATCTCCGAGGTGGGAACACCTGACGGCACGGGAGGAGCTTCGAGGAACCTTACAGGGGAGCAGCAGGCGCGGCCAGGGGCACGGACGACGCTGCCCACCTGGGCTAGYCGTGGGGAAGGAAATACGCCCCAGGCAGCTGGCACAGTCTTCCCTTTCAAGCCAGCCCCATTTGCTTGCCGGGTTTCCTAATGCTCTGATGACAAATAGCACCTTTATTAAAGTGCATTTAGGAAACACTGTAACCTCCTGGTATATTGCTTTGCCAATGCAATAAATAATTAAATACTAGCTGAACCCTGCTGCTGGCTAGGAAAATTACTGAGCATTAAAAGGRCAGTGGACTTTTCTTGAGCTAGCTGAGATGCAATTAACCTCCAGGAGCAACACTGGAGGGAAATCAGCCCTCCTTAATGGCAGGGACCGCCTGGCTCCCGCAGCCGAGGGGCTGGACGGAGGGAAGCCRGAGCAGCCAGGGCAAGGTATCTTTACTACAGGGTAGGTCAGGCTACATGTTAGGCTCCTCACAGCTTTTAGCTGTGAACCACAGGAGCTCCCCATAGCTTTTATCTCTCCTTCAGACCTGGTAAATTCATTCCTCTTCCCACCACCACCTCCTCTTCCTCCCAGTATAGATCCTGGAGTACCCGACAGGCAGCAAAGCTTCTTCCTTCATTCATGTTTGCAGAGCCCTTGGAAATCGCTGAATGAAGGCTGCTAACGGGGGGTGAAGACCAGCGGAGCAGCAAGCCCTGCCCTGGGCTGCGTTTCAGGCTAGCCAGTCCCGGAGGTGACCCAGATGCGGAGGCAATTTCTGCAGGGTCGCCGCTGGGGCTGCGCGCGCTCCGCGGCTCCGGGGGCATCGCAGCCTCCACCAGACCCCCYGCAGCCTTTCCCTCCCTTTAATCCAGGCCGATACAGGCGGTCAGGGACCCGCGACCACCCTGGGAGCAGCCAGGCCACCTCGGGGGCTGGCAGTGGAGGCTCCACCGCAGAGCCCTCAGACGAACTCTGGCCCTGGAMTCTTGCTAACGGAGGTGGCTTTAAGCCAGGGTGGTGGAACAGCAGAGCAGCAGGCACTTTTAAGGGCTCAAATCAACGCCTGAAATGGAGCCAAGCTGCCGACACGCTTGGTGCCAGCGGGGCTCGCGGGCCTGGCCCAGCGATGCGCCTGCAGCGGGGTGAGGGGCGGGGGGCGAACCTGCTGCCTCCTCCAGCCCGCAGGCACCAGATAATCCTGCTTTCAACGAACAAACCAGCCCAGGCTGGCAAAATCCAATTCCAATTACTCGCACTGCTCCAGTCTCTGATTTACTCCTCCACAAGCCTGCAATTACTCCTTCCCCATCCTTGCATCAGGTTTCTGCAAGCCAAGGTCCCAGTGAGCCGCCCGTGCCATCCCCGGCCCACCAGCTCCAGCAGAAAAAGGGCTGGGACAGCCCTTGCAGCACGCAGGGCTCCCACAGTCTCCCAGGTCCCTTCCTGAGGTGCTGCAAAGACCTCGATACAAGATACGGGACCACCGAAATCACCAGGTACCTGGGCCAGGGCTGGGTGCCGTCGGAAAGCGCCCTCCTGCCCCCTTTCTCTATCGATCTTGGAGTGCTTTAGGGCTTCAAAAACAGGAAGAGGAGAGAAGGGACTTGCCGAAACCACAGGAAAAAGCCCCCTTTTCTTCTAGCATTAGTGATGTATAAGGACCCGGAGCAACTGCCCCGGTTTCAGAGCAGTTGCTGCAGAGATGTCCCCCCTCACCCCAGCCTTTCCTTTCCTGCTGGAGYGGGAAACAGCCTGCGAACACGGGAACGACACCCCACAACCCGCAGTCCCCGGGGAGCCGCGGCCCAGCYGGCATCGCTGTGCATGCCGGCGGGGAGCAGTGCACAGCGCACGGGCGCTGCACGGTGCGGGAGCTCGGGGCAGCCCTCCAAAGCGAGCGGCCCGCGAGCTCGCCGCAGCACCGCGGGCCGGGGGCGCTGGGGCACGGCTGCCCCGGGGCAAGGGGCACGCACGCAACGCCTGGGGCTGCCGGGCAGGGCCGGACTGCCTCGCCGCCGGCACCCTCCACCCGCCGGCCGCCCCGCCGCGACCCCGCGGACCGGCCGGCCGCGCCGCCCCTGCCGTACCTTCGGTCAGCCCCAGGTGTATGCTCCAGTAGATCTGAAGGCACTGAAGCTCCTTCTTCATGCCCCGCTTGCAGCGGCAGTCGTAGAGCGGGCTGCCCTGCAGCACCTCGAGGGCCGCCTGGCACTCCTTGTTGGCCAGCATGGTGTTCCTGTCGCGGCCGGCCAGGCACTGCCGCAGCGTGCGGTAGCGGGAGCTGCAGCTGGGCTCCGTGGCGCACAGCTCGTTGGCCCGCACGCAGTCCACGGGCGCCCGCCAGCCCGGCGGGTCCTGGCCGGGCAGCGAGGACGGGCCGGCCCGGCAGCGGAGGAGCTCATCTGCACCGGGGCAGGGGAAGGGGGCACAAGGGCAGAGAGCGGTGAGGCAGGGCCACCAGGCGGGGTAGACCCGTGCCCCGTGTCCAAGCGACCCGTGACCTCCCGCCCCGGGTACGCAGAACCAGGGACCGGCCCATGCCCGCAGCTCTGAGCCCCTCCTGAACACGCTGGCAAATCCCTCTGCCCCTCGCCGCGCTCCCCTGCCCGGCTGAGCGCACACCAGAGCCGCCTCCGGGTGCTCCGGCGGCGGAGAGCCTCCTTCCACGCTCCCAAATCCCACGCCTGGACGCGTCCCCGTGCACAACCCACCAGTGGCTCTTAACGGAGGTGGAAAGATGGCTAAATTCAGCCGGCGGCCTGAAAAAGCCAGAGAGCATCACGGCTCCTCCGCCACCAGCAGGATGCCCACTCGGCCGCCGCGGGCACCGCCGGCCRCCGCGATCCCCCCCGGAGCGGGCAGGGGAAGGTGCAGGGTTAAGCGAGCGGCCTCGGCTCCCGGAGTCACGCGATGCCACAGGACTCTCCGTTTCTTATTAAAACCAAACACGCAAACAAACAAACCCAACCCGTTTCCAGCCCCGGTGCTTGGGGAGGAGAGCTTCCACACGACCGCTCACGACTCAAGGGAAAGAGGASGCCAGTCCGAACCCTCCCTGCGCGCTCTTGCTTTGCTTTTGTGTTATATCTCACCATCATCAGGCCCGCTACAGGATTTTTCAGAGCATCTGACTCACAGTTTTCGAGTGCTTGAGCTGGGCAAGGCTGCAGACTGGATGCAGCTCGGTACGAACTCTTCCCCCAGGGCCTCCTCCCGCACGCCTCCGCGCCAGCCTCCCCTCGAGCTCGCCCTGCGCCCGCCGTGCACAGCCACCGCCTTCCCGCGCCCTCCCCTTGGATCCCGCCTCGGCAGCTGCTCCGCTTCCTAGCAGGCACTCCCGGAGCTCTCACTTTATCTCTATCATTTTAGCATTTTCTTTTGCTTTCTGAAACAGCTTCCAAGTCAGACTCCAGGCAAGGCCACTGCCCCGTCCCATCACCGGGTGCAGGGGCAGGGGCACGGGCTGCACGCTGAGCCCACCCCACCTCGCCGGCTGGTGACCACAGGCCAGGAGAGCCCCTGAGGTGGAGGAGCACCCAAAGAGGGGTGCAGAGTGGGCCCCGCGGGGCGTCTGCGGGATGCTCCTCTCCCGCAGCCCCGAGGGCGAGGGACACGGATGGCAGCTCCAGCTTCTGCATGCAGCTCGTGCCCCTTCCCTGCCCACGCAGCCAGCGAAGGCAAGCGGCTGCTCCCTGCAGCGCTGCCTCTCGCGCKCCGGAGAAGCTGCTCCCCGCGTCCTTCCCCTTCGCTGTGACATGGAAAGCACCAGATCGGAAATGTCAGCCTGGCTGAGGCCTCCAGCACCAAGCCCGCTTCCCCGCTGCGGCCACTCGGCTGGGTACGGCAGGGCGACAGTGACACCTACAGGCATGTGACACCGGCCACCCGTGTCCCTTCCACCACGCCAGATGCCACCGGATTCCACCGTGGCTGCAACCTGCTGCCGGTGGCTCGCTTTGCCCTGGCTACCTGCTTCTGTGCAGCACGGCCCAGCCCGGGGCTGGCACCGTCCAACCACCCCGAGGTCCCACGGAGATGTGGGGGAGCAAGCCACCCCACGAGCCATCTGCCCACCTCGCCCGGTCRGGACACGCTGGGTGCATGGGGAGAGGAGAGGGGATGCTCTGGAGGAATTCAGGATCAGCAGCCTGGGTGGAAACACATCCACTGCTTGCATCCAGGCCAAGGAGTAGATCCCATCCTCCTGGTTTTCAGCCGATGCCCCCAAACATGTTGTTGCATTTAGAGAGGTCTGAAGGGTGTCCAGATAACCAGGACCAGATACAGAGCTCCTATGTCCATGTAACATCCAATTTTGGGTCACAGAGCTCCCTGGCAAAGGCTCTTTCAGGATTATATTCCACATGGGAGGCAGCAGGATCCATGAAGGGTGCAGGCACACTCCTCACAGCCTGGACCAGCACAGGAGATACAGGTGCCCCAGGGTGGAAATGTAAGCTCTTCAGTATGAGACGAATTAAGTTTTGGGATAGAAAGGAAGAGCCTCTCCATAGCTCCCCAGTGTCCCAYGTCTCCTCCATCCTTGTTGAGCTTGGCTGCGGATTCCTTTGCATGATAGTCCCAAGCCTGGGCTGGCCCAGATCTCAGCTCCGGTTTTGCCTTCTCCAGGTGATGCTGGGAAGCCTCTTTGCACACCCTTCCCAAACTGCAGTCTGAAGCCTCTCCTCTGGCCCGCCCCGAGCCACATCCTCCATCCCAGGCAGGCTCCACGTGTCTCCAGGCTTGGCACAGATGCCCAGGCAGGGACTGGAGGTGCTGGTGCAGCGAGGGGCAGGACACCAGCCTTGCTCGGATGCACAAGGCGGCAGGAGCCTGCAGAGCGTCCTCGCGAAGGGCTCCGCATCTCCGCAGCGCGGCAGGCAACGCATACCGGCGCTCGGGCCGGGGTGGGATGCACACTGGTAAACCCACCCACCGGAGCCCAGCCCCAACCGCCGGTGCTGGGCTGGGGCACGGCCGCCTCCGCCTGGCTTCCCGCTGCCCCCCACGCTGCTCAGCACGACGCAGGGGCAGGCCCTGCCCCAGCCCCGCCGTTCACAGCCTGCCCGGTCCCCCAAACCCAGGGGYGCGCTCAGCCCTGCTGCAGGGCCCCACGGGGAGGTTCTCCCGGGACCCTCCTCTCCTCTCGGGCCACGAAGCCGGGCAACGTGCCCCAGCACCCGCGGAGAGGTGCGAGGCGGGCAGTCTGGACRGAGGGGCAGGCTGAGATTTTTTCCCCTACCCGAAGAAATTGCCTCGCAGACACACACTCACTGAACTCATATCAATAAAACATCTGCCCAGAATTTAAACCTAATCCCCAGCAGTCTCCGGGATGTCAGAGCACAGCGAGGATTTGCAGGCAGATACACAAGCCTCCGACAATCCGGCAGCGAACAACGCGATGGCCCGCTTTCCTCTCGCTCCCGCGGCTTCCCGCACCAGCACCAGGCTACGTTCCCTCTTTTCRTTTCTAGCTGTAATATATATTTCCTTTTACTGGTCATGCCAGAGACCTTTGCATGCTGGCAGCTTTAGTGGTAAATATTTATCCTCGCACTGCAACTCAAAAAAATTGCTCGAGCACACGCAACCTCTCAGCCTTACCCCCGCAGTAGCAGTTGCTTTACCCAACCAAAAGGGCTTTTTGGTTCCTCAGAAAGAAGAGGCAGATTTTAAGAGCTGGCTGTCCTCAGCRGTGGGCCCAGCTCTCTAGGGCTGCCCACCACGAGGCCATACTGTGGCTCAGAAAGCACCAGGAGGTGGTCCTCCGGGGACCCCAGCCCCAAAGCTCAACCTAGGAGTGAGCTTTCCCAGCAGTGATTGCTCAGCGCTTAACAGCTCCTCTCGCCGGGGAGAGCAGCCTCTTTGCTCAGATCCTGCACACCCATCTAGGCAGCCCCCGAGGCGGAGGAAAGTGGGGGTGGAGGCTCTTGCTTTAATGCRCCCTCCTCCACTAGGGTGAATGGGCCACAGTTTGGGTTCCCTAGAGCATCCTTCGGGTCCCTGTCTTCTCCAGTCTAGCTCGGGAGAAGTCCACCAGCATCAGACGTGTCAGTAAGGCACGGCTGGTGGTTCCTCGTGCCCTGCTGCTCCCCAGAACGCTTGGCTGCTTGGGGTCACGGATGAGGACGATGCCCTCGAGGAGCGGGCCAGGCCCACGTGCCATGGAGCTGGCTGGCAATGGAGCCTCACCAGTGCCRGCAGCTGCTCCGGTGGGGTGTCGGGCTGCAGGAGGCACCGCTGCCTTGGAGACTACCATCCCCTGCCTAGCGGGATGCCAAAACCCACCCTGTGCAATGACACACATGGGAATAGCCTCCCTCTTGCCTGCCTCCCACATGACATTCCCTCCCCTTGACAGCCAGCTTAAAGCACGAGCAGGATTGTGCTCAGGAGCAACGGAGAGAAAGAACATTTAATCGTCCCTCTCATCCAAGGACCGGCTGAGCATGCTGTGCCTGGTGGGGTCCTCTGCCAGCCTCCACCCTGGCTCTGCCAACCCCGACCCCACACCACCCGATGCTCCCGGGGGAGGTTCSCTCTCCCAACCTTCAAGTCTCCCTCAGCTGATCCCCGGGCCTTCCCTCCTGTCCTCGCAGCCAGGGTTGCATGCCTCGTGCCAAGGCGAGCTCAGCAGAGTTTTTCCCGGGCACTCGCCACTGCAGTGTGCTCTGGATCACACGCTCACACACACACACGTGCGTGCACACACACGGAGAGCCAGCGAGACGCAGGTACTGCTGTAATTGCGTCTGGAACATGCCATGGCACACGACTGAGGYAGAGTCATACATGTCCCGAGGTGCGCTGCTTCCCTTGCAGGAAGAAAAAGGGGACCTTTCTCACTGGCTTCCTTGCCTCCTTTTCACCCCAGATCCACTACAATCCCTGACTTCTCCCCTTCCCCCTTTTCTGCTGCACCTTCCCCGTCTCCGTAGGAGGCTGCCCTAGAAATGCTAAGCTTTCTTCCTGGCGGAGACAAGCTCCTAAATAACTCACACATGATCTAAAGCAAAACGCACTGGAATTGCAACAGAGGGGACAGCAATTCCCTACACACATACAMGCAATTAGCTCAACTTTCTGAACCGATTCTCCATGCCGAGTTCAAAGCCRTGAGCAGGAATGGGGGAGACTGGAGCCACAGCAGCTGCGGATGGAGGGCACTGGGAGACATCGGGGGGAGCAAACCAGGGGCTGATGGCCTCCAAAACGCAAATCCACGTAGGCTGACAAGGAGAGAGGGGATCAAAGACGAACAGGGCTTTTCTGCCACTGGATGAACGCTGCTCTTTGCATGCTCCCTGGACAGCAATCTGGACCCACAGAGCAATCGCGCCGGCACGCTGCCGTCCCCGCCGCTGGGCTGCCCGTGCAGAGCCACAGGCGGGGGCTTCCCGGTGGGGCAGCTGGGGTTTTGCCCCCATCTTAAGTTTGATAAAGGAAGGGTAAATAAAGTTGCCGCTAGTTAAAACCCCGATTTATGCTGTCTCGCCCTCTCCTTGTCCTGATCCAGAACGAGAGCCCAGCTGCACAGAGCACAGCAGCCGCCTCGGCGGAGCGCGGCTCCCTCTCTCCAGCCCGCACAGCCCCGGTCACCGCACGGGCACGGGGAAGGACATGTCCCCTCTCCTCTGCTGCGGGGCGACTGCCGCCTCCTGCCCCCGCCCGGGCCACTCACCTACAAAGAGGACGATGCAGAAGGCGTTTGCCAAGATCATGTTAGTAAATCCAAGAGTTCCTCCACGTGCGTAAAAAATAAAAAGACAGAAGGCGTGGGGGGAGGGGGGAAGGGGGG
>NW_028186195.1:1424679-1450694 GCF_003343005.1 Rhea americana
CCGCCCCTCCGGGGGGCCGGGGCTCCGCGCGGCGCGGAGGGCAGCGCAGCCGCGGACGCCCTTCCGCCGCCCTTCCTGCCGGGCCGGGCCCGGGGGGCCCCTCGCTCTGCAAGCCGGGGGGTCGCGGGAGCCCTCCCAGGCACCCCCATCCCCGCCTCCATCCGCCCCCGTCCCTCCGCGCGTCCCCATGCGCAGCGGGACCTGCCCGCGCTGCCCCGGCGCCGCTGCTGCGGCCGGGCAGAGCCAAAGGCGAGACCCCCCCCTAGCCCCCCCGGCCCGGCCGCCTGGGACCTGCCCCGGCCCCGGCTCTGAACATGGGGATGGGGCAGAGGGGGGCCCGTGCGGGGGCTCGGGGGCTCAGGTGGCCCCGCYGGCACCGGATCGGAGAGCTGCCAGCGGCTCCTCCGGGGAGGGAGGCAGGGGAACGCAACCAAACAAGGACCTACCAGCTGATCTCCGCTCCCTGGGCTGGTGCGTGGGGGAGGAATTGCACACACGCACATGTGCGTGCACACACACACACACACACGCACACACACGCACTCACATCATCCAGCCCGGGGAATTATTCATTCATGTCTGAGGCTCCGCAGACAGCCCGGCTTTCCAGACGGCACCTCGCTCAGCCCTTCCCAGCGCTCAGCCTCTCGCCTCCTCCCGCGGCCCGGATAGCGCCTCCGGGCAGGACTGAGGCTGCAGACTGGGGGCTCCCTCCACCACTGCCTCCTGCTCCTGCTCCGCAGCCCTCGGAAATGAGCAGGATCCGCGAGCGCAGAGGCATCGTGCTCGCCCGTGCTCGGCTCTGCCAGCCTCCTCATCCTCCTCCCAGCTCCGTGCCAAGCGACGGAGAGCCTCTTGCCCCCCTCCGGAAAGCCAGGCCATCCCAGCTTCTCGTCCCAGCCGCTGCTCTGGTGACGGCGCGTGACTTCCAGCAGCTGCTTTCCCGCACCGGCACAGTGCCGCGGAGGGCACGGCTGGCTCTCCTGCCGCTCCGGGCGGGCGGTGGGGCACTGTGAAGCCCCCCACCCCAACCCCGGGGCGCTCYGGCAAGGCCACCGTGCCCACGAAGGCAGTCGCCGCTCGCCGTAGCTGCTCGTTGTGGGCAGCACGGGCTGGCAGAGGCGCGTGGCCCCTTATGCTCGGTGCACGGGCTGAGGGGCTGCAAGGAGCTCGCAAGAGCAATTCCCGGGCACGTGCGGTTCGGTCCCCTGGGTCGCCAGGCCTGCTCCTCTGACACCTGGGAAATTTTAACTGACTCGGGGTGGGGACCCCTGCATGTGCCGACGAGCAAGGTCCTGACCTAGGGCCTGCAAAGGCCGTGCTGGGAGAGGCCGCGCTGCTTCGTTAGCTTTGATGCAATCGAAGGGGGAGCAGCCCCTCTCCGCTCGCCCCCCGAGGCAGCRTGCGCGGCGCATCGCGGTGCCGGGGAGCCACGGCGCGCAGCCCTCCCCGTCCCGCCACGTCACGCTCGTCCAGCCCTATTTACATAACCTCGTCACCGGAGCGCGGTTCAGCACGGGGCTTCGCGATGTTGGCCTGTGTATTGCCTTGGCAAGCAGTCAGCATGCAAAAATCACGCTGCTCTTTGAGTTAAGATCCAGAAAAAAAGAAGGGAGGGGGGGAAACAACCAGAGATCAGAGTAATAAGCAGTAGAGAGGCTTCCCACTTAACAACATCCTTCTCCGTCCTATTTTTTTTCCTCTTCATCTCCCTGGCTTGCCTTCTCTTAAAAAAAAAAAAAAGACTCTTACTTAGCAGGATGTTACTGTGCTTTCACAGGGCCTAAAAAGGAGACAGCGGTGAAAAGCAGTGTCCTTGGCTGCCCAGCATCGCTTTGGTTTTGTCAGGTCTCCGAGTGGCTCGCTGCACTGTGTGTTACGCTTGTCTTCCGGCGGTGAGATTACCCCAARGTGCCAGTCCCGGCAGAAGGCAGCCGCCGCTTCTGTCTCCCGGTGCTCACCGCCCTCCATCTGCCAGCGCGGGAGGTCGGACTCGAGCAGCAAGAGCAAAAGCAGCCCCAGCCCCTCGCAAGACGCCTTCCGCCTCCCCGTCAGGAAGGCGAGTACCCGCTTCGGCCGCCGCTCTCCCCTCTCCCCTTCGGCCTCCGCCCTCCTGCCTCCCCGGGGCAAAGCGGGGCTGTTCCCCCTCCGCAGCTGGGACTCGCTTGGTGACCAGGAAAAGCCTCCCCCAGCCCCCCGGGGATCAAATCTAAGCACTTCTGTCCTCGCAGCTGCTCCCGGGAGGCAGAGGCACAGCTCTGAGCACGGATTTACCCGGTGTTTTGTTTCTTTCATGTGCAAAGCGGCCACCAAAGACCCCCTTCCCGCAGGGCCTCCAACGGCTGCTGCCGCTGCTGCTTTCGGCGCAGGCGGCTTTTGATTTTCCCGCTGGCTTTGGCMCCGGTGGCCCCGAGGCCTGAGCGGGCAGCGGTGCCGGGACCCGCTCCGCGCCCGGGTCCGTCGCACCCTCTCTCCGGACAAAGCTGGAAAACACAAATAGACCTTCAGCCGCGGAGAAGGGGGTCGGTGCCTCTCCGGTGGGGAGGAGCCGGGCCCTCAGGACCTGCCTGAGCTGAAGGACCCCGTTTACTCGGCCGGCCTCAGCAGCCGCCCCACGGAGAGCCCCGGCACGGCCGCGAGTGCCGCGTCCCGCGGGGTTAATCCCAGCAGCGCTCCCACTGCAGGTATTGATTGTGTCGCATTCCAGCTCCAGCTTTATCAGGAGCAGCCAGCTACCTGGCCTCTCATTTATAATTTATTCCGGGGGAATTTATAGCCCGTGTTACTGGGAGCTCCTTAAATCAAGACGCCGAGCCCGGCGCGGGGAGCCTCGTGCGGTCGCTCCCATCGTGACCGGCTCCTGCTCCCGGGGCGGGAGTCAGGGCCGGGAAGGGGTTGCACTCCGCTTTCGGAGGAGGGAAGACATGAAGAGGGGTGCAACGGAGAAAGCGGCTTTCCCGCAGCCAACTGCATGACGGCACGCGCAAGGCCTTCCCGTCTGAAGTCCGGCCTTGCTCCGGCATGSAGTAAGGGGAGCTCTCGGAGAAGCCCGGCAGAGTCCGAGCAGGCTGAGCCTGGCTCTCGGTGCGAAGGGGGCCGTGGCTCTGCAAGGAAGCTATGCAACCTGTGATGAGCTGCTGTTCTTCTTCGGAAGAGAAAAGGGATGCACCAACAGAGCCGGAGGAGGAGGTCGGAGGCGGAAGGTCTGYGCGGCTCTGGTGATGAGGTGCTTTGCTACTCGCCCGAGCCGGCTGCAGAGGCCAGATGCCAACTTTGCTCCAGATGCTTTGGGTGCTTCTTGCTGYCTTCTCAGGCCCAGGCGGACCCGGCGGGTGGCAGACACCGTGTCCTGCAGGTTGCTGCTTCTCTTCCCCCAGTACCGGCACAACCACATCGAAAGGCCTTGGACACCCAGCGGCTCTAGCTTCCTCTCGGCACTGCTGGGGAGGAGCCACGAAGAAACCTCTCTGTCCRGATAGGACTGCTCCCCTTCTGCTGCGCTTGATTTCTTCAGAGGGACCGATAGACGTGACCAGCAGATTTCTCCCCTCCTTCCATTTAAGTCTCATTAACACGAGCTGGATTTGCTTACACTCTTGGCTYTAGACTTTAATTCTGCAAAGCATTRTCACATTAACAGGAGTCAAGGTTGTTAAAGTGGTGGATTATTCATTAGCAGTGTAATCCGCAGGGGGCAGGACCAGGCTCTGCCCCCTCCCAGCGCCGTGGGGCTGGGAGGAGAGAGGCAGCGCGGTGGGGCAGACGGCAGGGCAGGCCCTGGGCCGCGGGTACCCCGCCAAGGAGGGAGGTGAGGACTCGTCCCTCCACCGCCTGGATGTGCCGAGCTCCCAGGACGCTGTTTCGGCTCCCAGGACGCTGTTTCGGCACCTTGGCCCTGCTCTCCAAGCGCGTGCCCCGTATCAGAGACCAGAAGCAATGCCGGTCTCGGCGCTGCCTTGATTTTACCTGCTGGCAGCTCCTGCGGTGTCGGATACGGTCTGTGGGCAGCTGGAGGACAGGACTCCTCCGCTCTCCTCCCAATCCTTGGAGGGAACTGCAGCCTAGTGGCCAGAGCAGGGACAGGCACAGATCGCAGAGCCCGGTTTGGGGCTGCAGGTTCCCGCTCCAGGGCTTCGCCTTCCTCCGTAACGCAGCGAATCGCCTGCTCCCGGGGGGAGACGCTCTGCCCGGCCTCGCTCGGCGCTGCAGCGTCTCACGTCTCGCTCGCCGGAGGGTCCTCCGCGGGGGCCGCGAGTAATGGGAGCCAGGCCCCGCGCCGAAGTGCCCCATAACTCAGCCGTGCCGCGAGAGCCGAGAGTTACGGCAGGGCGGCGGCGCCGGGGCCGCCGGCACGCAGCACCCCGGGAGCCGCGGGCACGCTCGCTTTGGTTCTGGCTCTYGCCCCCGAGGCCCCGGGGTTTTTGCCCATTTGCTTTCCCCCTGCACGGATGAGACTTTTTTTCTGTTTTATTTCTAAAGCTGAGGCCAGGCGAGCCCTGGCTCCAAAGGGAACAAGCACAAATCCCAGTGCAAATCCCTGTGCTGCACCTCGTCTGCGGGAAACGACCCCCGTGGGSTGCGGGCTCGCGGCCGCCGGGAGGACCCCGCGCCTCCACCCTCCCGCTGACGCTGAGCCCCGCGGCGGGCTCTGCACCTTAGGGTGCCTGCCAGGGGCTCATCGCGGGGCCCGAATGCGGGGAGGCCGTCGGGTCTCTCCCCGGCGCAGCCAGCCACCCTCTCGYTCCCTCCGGGAGTCTCCTTGGGGATCACTTTTGCAGCGCGGCTGGCGGCAGCGAGCTCGTAGCCATCGGCTGCAGGAGTCCTTGCGCCACCCCGACACTGATGGACCCCGACAGCTACATGCCGAGCGGAGGCTATTTTTTCCCTCGCTGCTGCTTTGCACAAGCCGACTCTCCCTCTTTGGCTTCTCTGCRGGAAAACGGCCCCTTCCCTCTTCCAGCCCCGTCCGGCACGTGCCCGGCGCTGCGTGGGCAGTGTTCCCCATTCCCCGGCTCCGCCACGACCCCATCGCGAGATGCTGCAGCCGTTCCCCTTCTCTTCAGGAATTTGTTGGTTTGCCGCTGGTGGGAGCGGGGCTGGGGGATTTTTCTGGTGGTGCTCAGCCCGGCCGGCGAGGCGCGCGGAGCCGAGCAGTTGGGTCCGACGCTCGCACGTRCATCAGCCTCGGCAGGCCCAAATCGTGCCTGACGTTTAAACGAAACCCCGCGCACCCGCGCGGAAAGCTGGGCCGAGGGCACAGTGCTCCGGGGGTTTCCTTCGAAGGAAGATGTTTGTTTTGCTCTCTCCTTCGTGGAGGCATCCGGCCTCCCCGCTCCCGTCGGCCGGAGCAGCGCAGGTCGGCCGGAGCCTTACCCAGGCCGGGATCACCCGCGGGAAGCGGCTCCGCTTTCCCACGGACGAGCAGGGGTCGAGGAGCCCGGGGCGGAGGCGGGGCGGAGGGGAGCGCGGGGGCTTTGCAGCCGCTCGGGAGCGACCTGGGGAAGAGCAGGGTTAGGAGGGCTGGTTCCGGCCTCACGCTCAGSCACAGGCAGGCAACGAAGCAAATCAAGTTTCACTAAAAGCTCCGGAGCCCGGGCTGGGCTGCTCCCCCCCATCCGCGGCATTTGCAGCTGGTCCCAGGGAATGAGATTTCCAGCTATTAACGGGATGTTAGGGCAGAGTAATTGAGAGGGTTTGCATTGGGGCAGGGAGCGCCTGAGCGGCTCGGACMTGATTGAATGAAGCTGCCCGCGCCTTCGCTCTCCAGGCAGATTAGCCGGCTGGGCCCCACGTCAGGAAACTGCATTAAATTCCGATGTATCAGCGTGCTCGTGGGAGGGGGGAGCTGCCGCGGGCGGCGCGGCGGATGGGCTCTGGGGACGGGCTCGGGGCAGGGCCGGAGGGTCCGGCTCGAGGCCGGGGCGGGGGGTCCCGGCGGGGGTCCTCGCTGCCCAGCCGAGGCAGAGCCGGGCTGGGGTTTGGGGGCTCCGCGCGGAGCCCCCCGCCGCCGCGCGCCGCTGCCTCCTCCGCGCCGCAGCCCCTGCCCTCCTCTGCCTGCCGCGCGGCGCTGGCAGGTTGCGCGGCGGCAGCCGACGCTCGCGGCCGGGCAGATGGCCCCGCGCCGTCCGGAGCACCGAGGACGGGCTCCGCGCGCCGGACCCCCGTCGCTCTGCTGCTTCCTTCCAGCTGCGCGTCGGGGCGTGCGTGGGGGCTCATTTCGGCAGCCACCAARGCTGAGCAAGGGGCCTGCGGCTCGGCGGAGGGCGGGCCGGGACAGCAGAGCCCTTGGGAAGATCCCGAGGAGCCAGAGGCTCTTCCCTGCCATCCCTTTGCTCCTCCATGTCTTTATCAGTCTGGGCGCCGTCTCTGCTTTGCAAAAGCCACCCGAGATTTAGGGAACACCAGCACTTGGCTGTCGCATCTCTGCCAGCTCCTCGGGACAGAGCGACTTTGCTGAGGACGTGCTCGGTGCCKCTCGGCTGACGTCGTGCCAGGATTTGGTGCTGCTTAAAAGGATATTCTTTAACCTTCCCCCCCATACTTGTTTAAATGCAGCTTAGACACCGGAGGGGGAAGCTGAGGCTGCGGATCCGGCAGCATTCCCAGCTCGGTCGCAGCCCTGAGCTCTTCCCTGGTGCCTGGGCCCAACGGCCTGTGCAGGTCCGYTGTGGAGGAAGCCAGACCAGAGGGTAATGCGGAAATCGCCTGGGAGACTGATGCACGGCTGGCAAAGCTGGGTTTCTATCTTTTCCAGAACTGTTAWATCGTGCGGTAGGGAAAGCGAGGAGCTAAGAGCAGGCGGAGGCTGGGAGGAGGCAGCCAGGCGAGGGGCAGGAGCGCGGCTGCCGGCTCGCAGCTGCGGGTTTCCAAGGAGAAGAGATGCCCAGCAGGGAAGGCGTCGCGGAGCAGCGAGGCGCAGAGACGTCAGAGGAAGGGTCGGAGGAAAAGCAAGGCCTGTGCAATCTCAGATCGTCCTTCTCGCCCTTCTTTGAACCTCGCTGGCGTGGGCCGTGGGAGAGCTAGGAACAGGAAACAGCCAAAGGGATTACAGCTGGAGGAAAGTGGGGAAAAAAGCACAGGAGATGCATCCCTCCCTGTGACCCCTGGGTGCACAGGAGATGCATCCCTCCCTCTCCCCCTGGGTGCACAGGAGGTGCATCCCTCCCTCTCCCCCCTGGGCACACAGGAGGTGCATCCCTCCCTCTCCCCTGGGTGCACAGGAGGTTCATCCCTCCCTCTCCCCTGGGTGCACAGGAGGTGCATCCCTCCCTTTCCCCCTGGGTGCACAGGAGATGCATCCCTCCCTCTCCCCCCTGGGCACACAGGAGGTGCATCCCTCCCTTTCCCCCTGGGTGCACAGGAGGTGCATCCCTCCCTCTCCCCCCTGGGCACACAGGAGGTGCATCCCTCCCTCTCCCCCCTGGGTGCACAGGAGGTGCATCCCTCCCTCTCCCCCCGGACGCAATGCTGCAAGGAGAGGGAGGGGGGCTGCAGTGGGCTTTTAGGATCTTAAGCAGTGTTATTGTGCGGGGACAGAGAATGGGGGGAAATCACAGCAGCAGGTGAAAAGGGCAATTGGAAGAGCTGAAATCGCAGAGAGCCTCCAGCCGTTGCTGCGTATTTTAACCGCCCGGYGCGGCGCAGCTCCGCCGCGATACCAGCAGTAGGAAAGGAGAAATTGCTCCATTATGAGCGACGTGGCTGTGGCAAATGGGAGGCAGGGGAAATAAGTGGCTGCTTTGCTAAGCAGCTCTTTTAGCTGCTGTCTGGCCGGAGCGGGGAGAGGGCTGCGCGGCGGCCCGGCGCTCGCCTGGCCGGCGGCGCTGCCGAGGCCCGGTGCTGCCGCGGCTCCCGCGGACATCGCAGAGCAGTTTGCAGATGCCGCCTTCACCCCTTCCTCTCCTGTCTGCCCCCACCCTTTCCCAATAACCGAGGGCTCATTAATGAAGAACGACTAACTCGAAGGCAGCTCATCAGCGCTGCGATGGGAGGAAGGAAAGGGGCCATGAATATTCATGCTTATTGCATTTACCTCCTTCGGATCTGCATCCGAACCCTATACAGCCACGGCCCCCTCCTGCCGCCCCGCCGGCCCCGCTGCCCGGCCTCCCCCCACCCCGGGCTGGCGCTGCCGTTGTCCCAGCCGGGCAAACGCGGCCCCGTCCCGGCGCTGCTCGGGCTGGAGGCGAAGCCGAGCGGGGGCTTTGCCGCGCCGGAGCGAGGGGCTCAGCGCAGCGCGGCGGCGGGGGGACACTCTTCGTTAGGGTGGGGAGCAGGTTGCTTTGCTTGCAACAGCCGCCGCCGCCCTCGGCGGAAGCTGCGGGATTGGGAGGGATCGGGAGAAGGGCAGGTTGCTGCAGGGGTTTTCCGAGGGTTTCTGCCTCCTCCTGAGCGTGGCCCTCCGGCTCCCTGCGGGAACGGGGCCACGCACACCGCCGCTGCGTCTGGCAGCCTCCYGCCGCCCCCGGGGCTCCGCGGCAAATTCTGCCACGTTCGGCAGATAGCAAATCAGCTGAGTCCCCACGAGCTTCCCAAAGGCGGCTGCGGGGTGGACGAGAGAGCTGGAATCAGYGCCTCTGCTGCGGGAAAGGCTACGGCGGAAGCGCAACCACGTTATTAGCCATCCGAGCACACGCAGAGGCTGCTCCGCCGCCGCGAGCGCGGGGCTGCTAAGCCCTGCTTTGCACGGAAGTGTCTTCCTTTCCCCCAAGGACTGCTCCCGTCGCCCTGCCCCGCTCCGTCCGCCRCCCTGGAGCCGCTGCCGCGGCGGGGAGGGACGGGGGGCCGAGCCGAGCGGCTCCCGCCAGCATCCCGGCAAATCCCCCCCCCCGCCTTAGCCTTTTGCAGGCCTCTTGGAGATGTCTAAAGCTATTTCCTGCTCTGCTGTCATGATGTGCCCCTCAGGTCCCTGGCAATATCCCCAAGTCCCTTGATTATTTTTATTGTCTCCAACTTCCACTCCGAGCCCTGCTTGCTGTGTCAGCAGCAGTATTTATAGCATCCCTCCTCCCCGCGCAGACGGACGGCGGGAGCATCGTTCCCCCGGCTGAGCGCTACCTGTCACTCCAGGCTTTTTCACGCTGGGCCGGGCGCTTCCAGTTGCAGCCAATTTTGCTCTGAAACTAGGTTTCGCCGTCGCCCCGCTGAGCAGGGACATAGCAGGCCGGGCTGGGGCTGCGAGGCAGCGACCCAGAGCAGCGGCTTCAGCCAGCTGCTTCCCTGCTCGCCCTGGCTGTGATTTACCGCTTTCATTTTCCTTGGCATTGGGAGCCAGGCTTAATTACAGATATTTTTATGTGCATTAATAACATTTGCAGCTCTGCAAGCTAAGGCAGCGGGGCAAGGGAAATGAGGACCGCTGCTCCGGGCAGAGCTGCGTGGCGGCGGTGGGAGGGCATCGCCCCGGCCCCGCACGGCGCTGGGTGCCGGACGGTGGCACCGGTGCCTGCGGGATGCTCCTGCCTGAACCCAGCTTCGTCCTCCCGAGCGCCTGGCTCAGAAAAGCCCCCCGTGGCCAGCCAGCAGCGGGGCAGAGCCCGTATTGCTCAGCAAGTCTCCGTTTAATTGCAACGTGTTAGTGCTGGACGCTGCCGGTGCAGGCACCAGGCGCAGGCTGGGTTACGGCTCTCCAAGCCCCGGAGGTGTGCTCGGCRTTTAATGAACCTTGTACAGGTGGAGGAGACGCCTGCAAGTCCCAGGCAGCACACGGAGGGCTTCTGCTGGTCTCAGCCTCCCCCTTCCTTGGTGGGACACATCCCGGGGGGGGCCGGGAGCCGCTCCTCCAGCCTCGCGGGGCTGCTCTCCCGATAAACCAGGGTAGAAAACCCCATCCGGCGCCCGGGGAGACCCAGCACGGCACGGGAGAGCCGAGCCGAGCGCGGAGGGGGCCCCCGAGAGAGAGCAAGGCTGACGCTCCCGCCCCGTTTCCACCGGAGCAGGGGACCGGGGCCGGCGTCGGCCGATGGATCCGATGGATCCGCCGGATCCGCCGGATCCGCGGGGAAGCGGCTCTGTCTCAGGGCAGCGCTGCCCCCAGGGCACGCGTGCCAGGCGCCTGCGGACCGCGTCGAGCTCGCCTTTCGCTGTCACTTAATCCCTGCTTCCCCTGAGAAATGTCAAGGAGGATAAAAGGGTGCAAAGAACAATGATACCACTCCAAATAATCAAAAACCTCTCCGAGAAGCAGATCCTGCCAACTCAAAGCGAGTCTCCCCTGGGAAAGCCATTTCAAGCACCATCAAAAAAAAAAAAAAAAAGCGCCTCTCTTATCTAGGAAACCCCCTGCCTCAGCGGCGCTCCGCAAAGGAGAGCGTTCATTTTTTATTTATAGGACAAATAATAATAACAAAATACTAATAACCGGGGAAAGCAGGGAAAGGCAGCCGCCTCCGGCTGAGCGGTGCCGTCTCCGCCGGCCCTGCCGCTCGGTGCGGAGCGCGCCGGGGAGGGCAGCGCAGGGCGGAGAGGCAAGCTGCGCTTTAAACGCCGGCGCTCGTCCAAGGCGAGTCCAGCAGAGCCGAGGATCCGGCCGCCTGCGCCACGCCAGCAGGATTAGCCCGTTTTTCTGGGTTGTTTCGACAGCGTTGCTCCAAACGGCCGGATAACCGGGCCGCATCCGGCAGCCTGGCGGGGAAAAAATCCGTAAGGACAAAACGTGAGCGACTCGGTCCGAGAGCTTCCCCGGGCTCCGAGCTGCGGGGCTGCCTGCGGCGCGCCGGCGAGGCGAGGCGCTGAGCCGGGCGCTGCGGCAGCCGGGCGAGCCCCGGGAAGGGGTTTGCGGGGAGCAAATCAGCGCAGGGAAGCGCCGATCCCCCCTCGCTCCTTGCAGAGGCTCGGGGCGCTCTCCTGCGACGGCGTTTCGGCGCCGCGGCCGGCACCCGGCGTCCCCGGCGTCCCCGCGCCGCCTTCACCTCCGCTCCGAGTGCCGAAGACGGCGCTGGATTTGATTAGGAAAGCCAGAGACGGCCTAATTGAGCTTCCCAAGGCTGCTGCAGACGCAAATTGGATGCGCCCGGCTCCGCAAACAGGCCGCTCCCCGGCTCCTCGCGTGCATACTGAATCTTCATTTAGCCGGCCGCCTCTGCCAATTAACTCGGGGCCTCTCGTTAAGGGCCTGGCATGGGTCGGCCTGTCGACGCTCCCCTGGGCTTGCAGGGACTGAAACAAGCCCCAAAGCTAATTCGGCTTCTCCGGGCTCGCGAGCGGAGCTGCGCCAGGCAGCYGGCGAGGGGGGTCCGGCCCGGCGAGGACGGCGACGGCTCTTCTTCTCCCGTCCTCCCCCGCGCTTCGGCCCCGTCTCCTCCGACCTTGCTCATCCTTGGCCGTAGCCGCGTGGTCCTGGCGCCCTGCCGCGTCCGGCTGCACCGAGGTGCTCGCGGCGAGAAGGACAGAGGGCCGTGCTGGGACTGCCGGACGGGGCCGGGGCCGGGCAGGGCAGAGCGCGGCGGCCGCGGCACGGGTCCCCGTGCCGTCCCTGCGGCCCCCGAGGCAGGGCAGGAGCTGGCCCCGGTGGGCGAGCGGGCTGGGGAGAGACGCGGCTGGCAACGCGGATCCGGCTGACTTGCTCTGGGTAATATCTCCTGATTATTGCACTGCAGCATGCTGAGGCTGCAGAGTAATCGAATTAGGCAAATATTATGGGGAAGAAAATGGGCAGATAAGTAGCTTAAAGTGATCGAAATGACCTGAAGGTGGCCATGCAAATGGTCTGTATAATATCCTGTAATAACCCTGTCCAGGCAGCTTGCAGGAGGCTGAATTCCAGTAACAGGGCGTCTGACGAGACTCGCTCGCAGCGGCAGCGTAGGCGGGAGCGGCACGGAGCCGCCGGCCCGGCGCGAAGCCGGGGGCCGGTGCGGGGGCTTCGCTGGGGCCGGGGTCCCCACGGCGGCTCGGCCTCGGCCCCACGCTGCGGAGGGCGAAAAGCGAAGGATGATGAAAATAGTTTTCCCAGCAGCAGACTACCAAAGAGGACTGAGCCGTCGGTGCAGCTGCGGGTCCCCAGGGAGGCCAGCGCGTCTGCTTCGGGACGCGGGAGCCTGTGTCCCCCCCTTTACCGAATACATCGATCTCCCTTCGTGCCTCCATCGCTCAGSTGGAGAGGGGGGCAAAACAGTCCTGGCTGGACACCCGCGTGCGGCGAAGTCTCCCGGCGCTTGTCCGCGGCGAACGCAGCAGGTAGCAAGATGCTCCCTCCGGTGCCGGCCCTTGCCATGATCCGCCAAACCCACAGCGTCTGCCAGGCCGGATTTCTGTACSTAACCGGAGCACCTGGGACCCCGGGGGCCCCGGGGCGCCTCGTCCCCGCGGCGGGCGCTCCGAGCACAGCAAAAACGGGCACCAACCAGGGAGAGGCGGGGAGGGGAAAGGCCTAAAGACGCCCTGGCGGCGTCCTRATGTCTTTATATGCCTGATTGCATTTGGAGATTGCTTTTCAGCTCCCCATGCGGTGCTAATGCCTTGAAATCAGCCCCAGCGTGGACGTTTGCTCCGACCGGGAGTTGCAGCTCCTTCGTGCAGCTGCAGGAACAGCTGTGCAGCTCCCCGGCAGCCCGGGGCTCCCCGGGGAACGCTCCTCCGCTTGCCGGYGGAGCGGCTCGCTCCCTGCCCCGGGAAGCCCCCGGGACCTGCTGGTGGTGTCTGTACCGCACCAAGCGCGAGGGAGCCCTGATCTTCGGTCCAGGTTTCTCTGCGCATTAGGAACGGTAATTAACTCGGAATAGCTTTTTGCGAAATGGAATCGGTTTGTGCAACTGCATTTATTTCCCTTTAGAGGAAACAGAGCCAGGCGCAATCCGGGAGACAAACCACCCCAAGCGGAGTGCYCCGGTAGGAGAGGCAGACCGATGGGCAACGCGTGGCGCCTGGGGAGGTGCCTCTTGCAAGAGATTGACTTCGACAGCCCAGCACGTGTCTGCTTCTGACGGGCCCCGGCTCCTCGATGAATCCTCCAAACTTTAATTGGAGACACGATGCTCCGTTTGCGCAGAACAGAAAATCCCACCTCGGATTTCTCCGTCGAGAAGATTATCCATTTGGCCTCTAAGTGCCGCCCTTCCCGCGGGCGCGTGCTCCTGCGGCCGCGCGGGGAGGCGACGGGAAGGGACGGGGTCCGCTGCCGGCGGCGGGGCACGGCCCTGGGGAGCTTCTGCCCCAAATTATGTACTTTTAGGARCTGCTTCCYGAGATTTTTCCTTTCCTCCGACTTYCGCATGCTTCGCTGTGCCCGCGCAGCCTCCACGGGGCGAGCGCAGCGGAGAGGGATGCTCCGGGGTCCCSTTCCTCCCTCCACTCCCGCAGCTTCCCTGGCTGCCCGTGCACCGGCTCCGGCACCGGGGGGGACGGCGAGAGCCCTTGCCCGGCGGAGCCCCGGCCTCTGCGGCGGCGGGGGTCCCGCAGAGCCACCTCGGCGCCGCCGTTGCAGCCCCTGCAACCGCAGTTCGTGCCCGTCTGCTTTCACCCGGGATGAGGCAGGGGCTGCCGGGAAGAGGCAGCACGTGGGCCGGGAGCGGGGCGGGCGCGAGGGAAGGACATCGCAAATATTAGCCGATAGCCATCTCCTTACCTGACGTTAATTATCCTGTCGGATTTAGCGGGCAGATTTCAGCTCCGCTTGCCAGCAGCTGACAGAGCCTCGTCGGCGCTGACAAGCCGAGATTAGCGGGGCTGAGCCGGCGGCGGGGGCTCCTTCCCGTGCCAGCGCCGGCCGCCTCGGCTCCCTCCTCGCCTCCGGGGCTCGCGGCGGCCGGGGCCGCCCAGGCGGCAGCAGCGGGAATTGCTTTCGCGCTGAGCGGGTCCCGCCAGCGCACCCGGGAGCAGCCCCTCTTCCCACCACCCTCTTCCCACCACCCCCTCCCGAGAAACGGGAGAGAAACCCGCTGMGGACAGTGGCTGGCGCTGCCAGGTGTTAGGAGAGGGAAAAATGACCGGCGCCTTGCAGGAGCGCGGGGCGGGAGGGAAGGACAGCACGGAGACGGGGCCGAGGAAAGCAGGAGAAGGGCGTTGGGAGGTGAAGAGAGGATGAAGCATCCACCTCCTGCRTTGGTAGTGCGGAAATAATTACATAGCAACTCGGCGAGCTCCCGTTCCCCGAAGCTCTTCTGTTCCTCGGGTGCCYGATCCCAAACGCGCCCCTTGGGGCAGCGCCGCAGCGACGTGCGCGATGGCTTCGCGCGACACCGGGGCGGAGAAGCYGGGCCGGAGGGGCAGGGGCAGGCGGCGGCGCGGCGCCAGGCTCGTCTTGATTTGCCTTGATTGCGCTTAGCGCCTGGTGCCCCGACTCCGTGCACAGCCGGCGGAGAAACGGGCTGCTCCGGAGCGAGGAAAGCGAGAGGGAGGAAGGCTTCGGCGGGGCAGGGGGGCAGCCCGGAGGGGCCGGGGGGCACGGGGCGAGGGAGCCGAGGGAGGCCTTCGTCCCCCCGCCGCCGCCCTCATCAGCATGCGCCGGGGCTCGGCGGCGGAGCAGCGCCCGTCGGTGACAGGTTTATGCAAGATGAGTTATATAAGCCGTGCGGAACCGGAGTCAGCAGTAATGAGACGCTTGTGAAATCTTGCGCCGATCTGTGTCAGTGCCCTAATCGCAGGCGACAGCTGGGCTCTGCGGCTGGTTGGAGATGATAATATTAATGTCAGGAAGCATCAAGCGGAGGATGCGCCTTTCAAAGGGGGGATTACACTCCTCGCGGAAGAAAAGGAAACAGCCCTAATCTTTGCTGTTGGATCCCGGGTGCCGGCAGGAGCCCTGGGAAGCGGCTTGGGGTGGCCGGGGCTGCTTTGCCCTTTGCACGCCTGGGAAGCAGGCAGCAAGGCAGGCGCACGCCCGTGCGAGCGCGTGCACAGGCGCCCTGCGGTGTGAGCACGCACACGCCGTGTGCATTCACACCCGCGTCCCGTTAGCTGCTCCTCTTTCATCCCGCTCTGTGCACCCCACACGGCTGCCCGACCCTCGCCGCTGCCAGGGGCCGGGGGGGCACAGCGTGACGGCACGTTCGCCTTCCCCCGGCTGCGGCGAGCAAGGCCCGCGGGGAGCTCGGGCTGAGAAGACAGCCCAGGTGCAGGATCGAAGCTCCCTTTGTAATTCAAGCTGCTTTTCCCCGTCTCCGGGTGCTGCTGCCAATCCTGAATTTATTAGCATGCAATCTGCTCTCATCTGGGATGCTGGTGAACGGGGAGCTGACAGGCGAGCGCAAACAAACAAACAAACTACAAACGCACGGGGCCCGGGGCGCTGCGGGTGCTGCTGGCTGCGCGGCTCGGGGGTCCCGCGCGGGGGGAGCCGGCCGGGGGACAGACAGCGGCCCCGGCAGCAGAGCTTCGGGGGGAAGCAGCCCTCGGCGAGCGCGTTTTCCTCGGTTATTCGCTGTCGGCAATCTCCGCTCCACGGCTCACGAGCCTCTGAAGGCCTGGCGATGCTTTTCCGGCCGGCCGAGGTTTTCTCTGGTCCCAGAGCTCCTTCCGCTCGTGCAAGATGACTGCGAAACCTGGAGTCATTAACATGTATCTCTCGGCTGTAGGGTCGGCAGATCAGAGCCGCTTTCGTGCGAGGCGTTCCTGGGAGCTGGGCCGCGGGAGCCGGGGGGGTGAACGCGGCGGGGCAGGCGGGTGGGAGAGGCTGGGACGGGGCTCTGCGCGCTGCGGCGGGCGACGGCGGGCGACGGCGGGGCTGCGGGGCTGCGGCGGGCGACGGCGGGGCTGCGGGGCTGCGGGGCTGCGGCAGGCGACGGCGGGGCCGCGGGGCTGCGTTCGAACAGTTGCTCTATTCTGCGACGTGCGACTTGAGCTCGTGTTGCGATTTTGGTACATTGCTCCATCCCTCCGCTAAATGAAAATTCCCATGTAACAGCAGATACTTTCCAGATAATCTTCACTACAAAAGATTGCACCTTCCGCGTGCGGAATATCTAACAGGGCCTGGCCAGGGTAGCGGGCTCTGACGCTTCCCGGTCCTGTTGCTCTTGCGGCTGTTGCACGGACTGAGCCCCTTGCTGAACTCAGCCCAGGCTCTCTCCCGAGCAGCTTCTCTGCCGTCGGGCAGAGCCGGGCTCTCGCTGCCCGCCGGCGCCGCCGGCCTCCTGCGGCTCCTCGGCCTCGTCCTGCCGGGCTGGCGGGAACTTTGTGCCCCCGAGCCCTGCTTGTGCTTGGATGAAACGGGTCCAAAAGGCGAGAGCGGAAGGAGGCACGCGTGCAGCGCCGCCGCCTTCCCGTGCGAAGCCGAGCTGAGCGGCGGGGCCATAAACACCGCCGGCCGTCCCCTCCTCCCGGCCGCAGGAGCCCGGGCTGCGCGGGGACGCGCCGCCCGTCCGGAGCGCTCGGGCGGGGGGACGGACGGAGAGCCCCGGYGGGAAGGGCAGCGTGCGCCGCCGGGGAGGCTGGTGCTCCGCCACGCTGAGCCGCGGCGGAGAGCCCGAGGGGCCGGGCGAGCCGGCTGTGCTCCGTACATCCCGCGGCTTCGCTTGCTCTGCTCGTGGCCCGGGGCAGAGAAGCGCGTGGTCGGCGCCTCCGCAGCGCCGCCGGGCTTGGCGGGGGCTCGCTTGCTGCTCGCTTGCTGCTCGCCTGCTGCTCGCTTGCTGCTCTCTGCACCTGCCCTTTGGGATCGCTTTTCTCCTCGCGCTGAAATTAGCTTCCTCCCCGGGGCACGCGGGATGCGGAGATGTTCCCCTCCCGCTGCCCGGAGCTGCTGCCGCCGTGTCCTGCGTCCCGCACGGTCTGAACGTGCTCCGGAGGGAGCCGGGGCAGCCGGACCCCTGCCCTGAAGCAGCAGCCCCGCTCGGCCCCGCCGCCGTCACGCGGTGCTGCCTTCAGCCTGGCCGTGCCGGTGGGGAGAGCAGGGCCAGGGCCACCGGCCCGCCCCAGGAGCCCCTCTGCCCCGTGCCTCGGAAGCCGGGTGCAAACGCGTTTCCTCCTGGGCTTGGCCCGGCTGGGCGGGAGGAGCGCGGGGWGCCGGACCGGCGCCCCAGCCCCGCTCCGAGCGGTCCGTCTCCGCCGTTCACCTTCAGGAGAAGGGAGGAGAGGCGGATTTATGGCAGGCAAGCCAGCTGCCTGGGGAAGGACTCCGCCGCTGCAATCTTTTAAACAGCTGTAGCAGCTTCTGCTATCTTTTAATGCACCAATATTTCTTCGAGATTGCGCTCAGTCGCTTCTCGCCCCATTATCACTCAAATGTATATTTTATGTGGCTGCAACCAAGACAGGTCATTCGCGCTGCGCTCCGAGGCAGGGCGGCTCGGCAAGCCGGGGCTGGGACGGGCGGGAGGCAGCGCCCGCTCCCGGCGGGCTCCCGGCCGGAGCGAGGGAGGCCGGCGAGGGGGACGAGCGGGGCCAAAAGGTCCCCGCGCCGGGCGCAGCGCCGCAGAGCCGGGCCGGGGGCTGCGGCAGGAGCTGGCCCACGCCGGAGCTGCTTTCGCCCCTGCCCTGCACCGCTGGCACCTGCTCGGCCCGAGGCAAACCCCCCCCACACACCCCCTCGCCCTGGCACCCGGGCTTTAATTAAAATTAACTGTTGCTGAGAAGCATCGCTCAAGCGCAGCGCTCGCGTCAGCCCAACCCCTCATTAAGGATCATGCCCCCGCTCGGGTAATTACTCCTATTTATAACGGAGCGTTTGCAGCCTGCCCTCGATAAAGCCCCCGGCTGCTCCACCTCCCGCGCGGGTGTCACCGACACGGAGAGCGGCAGCTATTTTTACCCCTCTCCCCTGCACATGCATCTCTGCCGCTTCCAGCCGCGGGATCTAAAGAAACTCCACCATTTCTGCCACCACCTTCCCGGGCTCTCCGGGAGGCTAAAGCAACGCGCCCCACGCGGCGCTGCGCCCGCGCTCGCTGGCGAAGCCCGCGGCGTGCCCAGCACAGCCGGGGGCTGCCTCCGATTTCTGGATATCCCTCTTAAGGCAGGAATTTCCGAGATGCTCTATGCTGGCTGAATTCAGCTCCCGTTAATTCGCTGGGGTATGTTACCAAAGGGTGGGGTGGTTTCGTGCAGGCCTCCGCGAGGTCAGCCGAGTCGAGCAGAAACTCGGTGCACGCACCGGATAACCCGTAGCACCGGCTCCCGCTGCCTGGTAAAAATAGACACCRTTCTTTATTTTCACACCAGCAATTTCAGATGCAATTGCTGCGTTTCGAAGAGGAAGCATGGCTCTGAACTCTGCATTAACACCTATCAGTGTAATTTCGCACGGCAAGCTAAGGAAGCAAAGCAGCACTTCGGGTGCTCCCTGATTTTGCAGCGGCGTGTGCCGAAGTGCGCACAGATGGCTCAGGCCTACGCAAATCCTCCAGCCAGCGCCGAGCTGCGCTGGAAACTGCCTTCCAGTTGGTCCCTGCAGATGGGCCAGGCCTGGGATCAAACGGGGAAGGGGGAAACACTCGGCTCCTGCTCCGAGGCGGCTCCAGCAAGGGCACCCGCTCTCGGGGCCCTCCGGCTCGCGGCGCCCCGGGTTCCCTAGCAGGCTCTAACGTGCACCCCACCGCGCGCGCTCCGCACCCACGGCGAGCGGAGAAGAGGGGGTCCCGGGCGGCGCTGCCCTCCGGTCCCCGGCGAGGCGCGGAGCGGCGCATTAATCATTCCCGCGGCACGCGGAGCCATCTGGACGGCGTTGGCCCTTCTGCTGCACCGCAGAGGATTGTTAACACAAAGCATATGCTTTGTTTGAAATTAATAATAATTTTAGGCTCTCGCCAGCTGCTGGTAATTGGCTCCCCTTTCGCGGAGATAGCGGAGAGCAGCAGGGTGGAAACGCAGCCGCTTCCCCGCTCGCTTCCTAACGAGGCGAGCGCGCGGCCCGGGGCCGCCCGGGCACGCCGGCTCCCGGCCGGCCGCGGAGGCCGACCGCGTGGGCAACGGCCGCGTTTCGGGAGCCTCCTTCGCCGCCTAATTAGTGCCGTCAGCAGCAGATTAACACCCCGGGTATATTTTTACATTTYCTCGCTTAAGCATCAGTCTGGGCAGGTGGGTGTCGGGAGGCTGGTGGAGATATTTATATTGCAGTCCTGACAAAACCTGCGTGCGGAGGATCTCTGTAAAATACACACAGTATTATTTTTGTTCAAACAGTGCATATTAAGGCAACGGGAACGTACTAAACATATCCACTGCAGCACAGACGTACGGGAGCTAAGGGCTTTTTTTTAAAAAAAAAAAAAACAGGTGCGAGCTAGGCTTTTCAGCGCAGCGCATCCCGTGACCGCTTTGCACCCGCGGGGAGGCGAAGGCACGGGGACGGCAGCAGGACGCGGGGACCGGGCGGCGCGCGGGGGGCGAGCGCGGCGCCGGCCCCTCTCCCCTCGCGCTGCGGAGGCTGCGGCGCGCGGAGCCCGTGCCAGGCAAGCAAAGGAGATGCAAAGTTGTGGGGAAGGACCGCGGGGACGGCGCCGGGGCGGGCAGGCATGGCGAGCTAATGAGCCCCKTCTCTCTTTTATGCGCCTGCGAAGCTCCGTTTCTCCGCGCCGGAGCCCCTCGTGTTGCCGGGATGGGCTGAGCGCGGAGCATCCCGAGAGGGGTAATTTTTCCAGCAGCTCCGTGCGCTGGAGACGTTTTCGCCGGCGCCGGTATAAATCAGCGCCGGCAGCGCRCTCCCGCTCCCTCGTTAGCCCCGCGCTCTGCGGAGGAGCCCTGGGAAGCCGCAGCCGCCCCCCAGCCGGCTCCGGCGCCTCCGGCTCGCGGGGCCGTGGGGCGGCCGTGGGAAAGCCCTGCTGCTCCCCGTGATCCCGGGGCAGCGGAGAAGCTGGAACGGCTTCGGGGAAGGCAGGAGCCCTGCCGGGGGCTTGTCCCGCTGGGGCAAGGACCCCGAGGGATGAAACCAAGCATTTTTATCTTGGGCCAGGTGAGGATTTTCTCCAACAGAAAAGAAGCAGAAACGGGGAGGACTGACACCGTCGCGGAAGGGTTTGGCCAGCACGGGGCCGTTCCCGTGGGCGGCTCCATCCAGGGCACGGTCTAGAGACCCCTCTGCAAACTCGAGCCTGCATCCTCCTCCCACCCCCTGGGCCCAGTCATCCCCTGGCCCCGACACCCCTTCCCCACCCGCTACCTTCACCCGTAAAACAGGCAGCAATTGCATCCCCCCTCGGCCCGCACGAGGGTCCAGCTGATGCCTTTAACAGGATTCCCGTAACGAAAGCRTAGGTGTTAGCGTGCAATATCCAAAGAGCGAAAATGCTCTCTCGGGTCCCATCCAGCACCGCGGTAATGCGGCTTATTGTTATTTTATCCTTTGTCAAAYATTCAGGGCTAGAAAACGAGGTGGTAGGAACTCGGGGCCGGCAGCGCGGCAAAGCACGGGAGCAATTAGCCGCGCGGCCCGTTATCCCCCGCCAGCCCCACCGCCGGATGAGGCCACCACCCGCACCGCAAAGGTCCTCGCATCCCCGGCCAGGAGTCCCGTCAGGAGACCTGGGCCAAAAGGAGCAGCAAACCGCCTCTCGGGGCGGCTGGGCCGGGCTGCAGCGCGCCGCGGCGGGGTGCTCGCTGCGTGCGGGAGGGCACCGGTCACGCCGCGGCCGTGATTTCCCCACATCCGCACCGAAACGGCCCCGGAATCAATAGCGGTCGGTCTGCGGGGGCTGATCACGCCTCCCCAGGGCCCGGCCGTGGCCGGAGAGGCCGCGGGATCAATGCGGAGTGAAGGAAATACAGCYGAGGACACGGAGCTTTACAGCTTCCTTCCCCAAGAAGGGCTAGTTTTTATGGGCTGCTGGTAACTGCCAATTAATTCTGCCGAAGCCATCCGAAGCCGGGGGCAGGAAATTAGCCCAGCTCTTTAGGAGCAGCCACGGGGGGGGGTAGCCAGGCGGGGGGAGAGCTCCCTTTTTGCAGCCGCTTGCCGGCGCGGGGCAGGGGGGGAGCTCGTCCCCTCGCGCGGCTCCCGGGGCCGAGGGCGCCCGTCCGCCGCGGGGCCGGAGGGCTGCCTGGTGCACGGCCTCCCTGCGCAGCGGTGCCCACCTCAAGCGGCAAGGATCCCTCGGATTTAGCAGGGAAGCAGACAGACAGGGTTTTTCTTTTCTCGTTGGCTCTTCTCTCTTGCTGCTGGCCAAACTTTTTGCAAAGGTTGGCATCACGGGGCGGGCGCAGGCTGGGCTGAGCGGGGAGCTGGCAACAGCTTCGCTTTGCCCGACCGGCGGCCAGCGTTGCCGCCTCCCTGCGAGTTTTCCCACGGCTCATCGTCGGCTCATTTTATTCCCCATCCTTATCCCGACCCAGAGCTCCAGAAATAAGACAGGCGGAGAGAATCCAGACCCTCGCAATTAGGCAATTTTTCTGAATGAAGGGCCCTGCTCCGCCCCGCGCGGGGAAGGTGATTGACATAAATCCCAGGGCTGATTAGGAGTTTGTCATTTAGCACCTATAATGCCTCCCTCGTAATAGTATTAGGGCCTCCTTGGCGAGACGCTAATGCAGTTTGGAGCTGCACTGTGGCGCCTGGGATTCGGCCGCTGAGCGGAGAGCATGCTGCAAARCGAGCACATCTCTAATCCGAGGAGACAGTAATGAAGAAAGGAGCTGCCTCGACAAGGTGCGCGGCCGCGGCGAAGCCTCGTGCCTGCAGCGCGGCCCCGAGGAGCATCTCCTGCCTGCCTCGGGCTTCCCACCGACGTGGGGGCTCCCCGGGCTGCGGAGCTCCTTCCCCTCTCTCCAGCCGGGAGATGTCCTCACCCGCCTTTCCTCGCTCCCTTCCTCCGGACCTTGCCCAGCCCAGCCGTGCCCCTGGCATCCTCCAGCCTTTCCGCCCGCTCCGGGCCCTCCGGTCCCCCCTCCCCTTGCCGGGCAGCTCTGCCTCCGGCTGCCGAAGGGACCGTCCTGTGCCRGGGGCTTCCCTCAGCCCCCTCTGCCCTTCCCCGTGCCCAAAGAGCGGAGAACGTGACCCTTAAAGCTTTGGACAAGCCTCTGTTTCGATTAGGCTGAGCTCCTAAATGACTTATAACCAGCATAATACAACGACGACAGTAACTCCCTAAACAGATTAAGCCGCTCTCCTCCGTCTGGGGCTCTGTGCTGTAATCTCTTCCACCCCTCCTTGCTSTCGGTTTTGTTTTCCCAGCTCCCGTTCTGCCCAGCTGAGCCCCCAGCAAAGGGGTTTTCCAGCCTCCGCATCCTTCTCGCCCGGACATTGGAGCGGGTCCTGCGCGGGATGGGGGCTGCCGCTCCGACAGCCGAGCGGAGCAGGGAAGCGCCTGGCCCAGGACAGGCAGCTGCTCCCCGCGCACGGCCCACGGCGTCCCCGCTCCCGTCCTGCCAGCTGTAATCCAGCACCCGTCCCCCTTTCCACTCCAAAAACCTCACCTGAGGTTTCTGGACGCTCCGTAGTCCTGCTCTTTGGCCTCCTCTTGTGCAACACCCTGATGGCAAGCGCCAGCCCTCCCGGCATCTCCAGCTGAGCCTCCCGCACAGGCACTGCAGGCTGGATCCGACCGGGAACGGGAGCCCGGGGCAGGCGGGAGCGGCCCCGAGACGGCTGGACCAAAGGCGCAGAGCACTTGCTCCGCAAGCAGGCGCCCAGCCCGAGCTGCTCCCGCCACGCAGTGCCACTGGTGCTGTTCCCTGCGRCTCCCTCGTTAGCCCAGCCGGCACTTCACAAACCTCATTAGACCTGTAGGATCTTTAAGTGAAGTCCAGAAGGTGTTTCCGTTTCTTCAGTTAATGAAGAAAAATAGTGACGGAGGTGGCCGGGAGGAGAGAGCGGCTTGTGCACGCTGCCAGCCTGGATTGCACCGGGGAGCAGCAGCCGGGCTGGAGGATGGCRCGGAGAGAGCTGTGTTAACACTCATTAATAATAAATAACCACCATAATGAGTACTAATTAATAATTGCACATGCTTAGGCAATTGATTACTGGTGATTGGGATGATGCTGTTAGGAGTCCCTGTTGCCCTGGCTCGCCAAGCCTGCCTTCCCACTGGCCGTCCCCAAAATCGTCCCCCACCCGCAGGCCCGGGAACGGACAGGATCTGGAGACCAGGACCAGTCTGACTCTCAGCAGGGATTATTCCTCATCACCCCAGAAACAGGAGCAGGAAAAGGATGGGGGAGCAGTTTCCCTTCCCCGAATGCACCCTGCCGCCTYCTCCGCCTCGGCTCAGCGCTGCCCGGCGGCGGCGCTGGGGCAGCTCGTGGGCCGGCGTGCCGTGAGCCCGGGGCACAACCAGCAAGGCTGCATCGCTCTGATATCGCTGCAACAGGCTGCTCAGAGATACTGCCAGCGTAGTTAGCCCCGTCGCCGGGGAGCTAGATGACAGCCAGATAAATAAGCTGCTTAGAGCCGGGGATTGAGATCTGCATCACTTCACCTTCTTCCTCGTTCTGACTTTCACTTGGTGCATAAGCCGGCCTGGGGCCGGCGGCGGGATGGCTGCGCCAATAATCAACGTCTGTTCGGAAAGCAAATTTGGAAAGCAAACCCGAGCATAGCTGCCGCGGGGAGGTTAACYGCCACGGACTGCAGGGCAGCCCCGGGCGCTTGGGTCACCCGCGGCGCAGCGCGCTCGGAGGTCTCGCAGCGCCTGTGAAGCTCGGCAGTCACGGTGCCTTCTGCTCCCTGAGACCCCTGAGTGTTTCCTGCAGGACCCTCAGAGCAGTCCGGGGGGCAAACCAGGCCGAGGACGGCTCCTGCTTGCTCCGTCCGCATCCCTCCTCCTTGCGTTGCATGTCAGCCCTGCAACGCATGCGGACCGGCAGCGCCGATCCCCCTGCAAATCTGCTCCGTCCGGTGCCGGGCTCACGTCAGGGTGCGAGCGGCAGCGAGGTCTCTGCGCTGCGCCGGTCGCCGCGTGCGCGGGAGGCTGTGACTGCTGGGGATCTGTTTGTTTCCCAACCCCGGCAATTCCGCCTGTGATAGATAGATTGATACGGAGCTTTAATCAGTGTAATATATAAAGCACTTAATTTGCCTTATTAAAAGTCTGCACTTTGGATTTTCAGGATCCAGGAAATTAACTCAAGCACCTAACCATTTATTTGATTGAAAGAGATTATAAATAATTCATGCCTTTTCTTTCCCTTCGGTGGAAGGCCTGCCGGGGTGATGGGGCAGGCTGTCCCGGAGCAGTGCCTGGGTCTGAGCCCTGCTCGGGGGCCGGCGTGGCTGGGAATGGCCTGGCTGGCCGCCTGCAAGGGCAACAGGCATCGGCGACGGTGATGTTCTGCACGTGGGTTCAGCGCCAAAACAAGAGCCAGTGCTAAACCAGACCTGACCTAGCTGCGCTGCAACTTCACGTGCGTGCCCGAGTGCAGCTCTTCCTCACGCTGGTCTCTTTGCAAAGTGCAAAGAAGTATTATTGCAATTAATTAGGTTTGTTCCCCCACTGAGAAGAGGCACCCGCATCTCTGAGAGGGCCTCAGTGAAGCTGCCTCCTCCTCCTCGCCGGTGCCTCATGCAGCCGGCGAGTGCCCGTGGTGAGTTCTGCAGCCCCTTGGCTGGACTGGGCTGGCTCCGCGCGCTGCCAGCAGCGGGATTTGGGAGGGAGAAGCCATCCAGCTGGATGTGCAGAGACACCCCGTGTGTCCAATTGTCCGGCAGCGCTAATCGCTGTGATCCCCCGCGGCGCGGGGTACATTTGGGCCCCCTCCACTAATCTGCGTTGCATCGCCTCTGCCAGCTGAGCCACCTGCTTCCCCGGAGCCCTCTCTGCCTCCGGAAACGGCATCTCCTTCCGGCTCCCCGCGCTCGGCAGAGGCGACGGTGGCAGAAACACACAGCAGCGCTCTGCCCCACCAGGACTGGTCCCTGTCCCTGCCAGCCCGGCTGGGCTCCCTYGAACTTCCCCAGGGGCACCGGGACAGAAACCCTCTGCAAAGCGGCGAGTGGGGCGGCTGGCTGGCTCCCCACACCTGGCGGGCTCCCGCTCCTTTTATCAGGAGGAGAAATTGAATACGGAGCTGCCGGGGTGAGATAAGGAAACTGCACTGGATGGCTGGGGTTGAGCAGCGAGCGCGGGAATGGCGGGCGAGCGGAGCCTGCTGCTCCCGAGCATCCCCACAGCGGCCAGGAGGAAGGAGCAAAGCCTGGCTGGAAAAAGGGGACAGCTTGGCCCGAGGGGCCCGGCTGGGTCCAGCCCCACGGGCAACCGGCTGCAGAGGATGTCTCTCGCCGTGTCCTTGCTCGGGGCCCGGCAGCTCCACCGCCAGCGGGGAGACGGGGGGTTTACAGGGCTGGAGACTGCCTCAGGGAGGAGAAGGACCGATTAACTCCAAACAGGTCGGTCTGTGTCAGCCTGGGTACTGGTCTCCGTGTGCAGGGAGGAGAGGAGCCAGCCACCAAAATCACCATGACAATAAAGCTTAGTATTTCATTTATAATTCAAAGGCAGCTGGAAAGTGGTTTTATAAAAAAAATAATTAAAAACCTAGCTGAGACAGTAGAAATTTATGCCACTGTAGTTGCTGAGCGAGGAGGCAGTGTGACCTTCAGACGGACGCTGTGCCCAGCCCCAGCGGAGACACCCGCTGCTGCCAGCAGCCCCATCTGCGGCCACCGCTCCGGTCGCCGGGCGCAGGCCTGGCCGAGCCCTGCTGACAAACCCGTCCATGCCAGCCGGAGGCCCAGGCGGCTCATCGTGTGGGGCGAGAGCAGGGAACCCCKTTGCGGCAGGCTCGGGATCTGCACGCAGCCGTGCTGCTGTCCCAGCAAGGGCAGAGCGCGTCAACACCAGCGCGGGGGTGAAGAACCCCGCAAGCGGGAGGTCTTTGCCCTGCAGGAGCTGAGGCTATTGCGTGGCTCACAAACTTGAGGTCCACGCTGTGCATCGCCAGTCAGCCCTCACGGCGCGCACCGTGCACCGGCGGGGCTGTGCGCCACCGGAGCTGTGCACTGCCGGAGCCGTGCATCGCCGGGGCCGTGCATCGCCGGAGCCGTGCATCGCCGGGGCCGTGCACCGCCGGAGCTGTGCACCGCCGGGGCCATGCACCGCCGGGCCTGCGCGCCGGCAGCGCCGTGCACCGCCCAGCCAGCCCCCGCGCTGCAGCGCTGCTGGGGTAGCAGACAGGAAGAAAAGCGAACCACGGGGCCTCCGGGAGGGGGGACG
>NW_028186195.1:1451016-1452463 GCF_003343005.1 Rhea americana
TGAGCTGCGCGGCCTCAGGCGCGCCGGGACGCGGCGCCGCCGCCCCGCGCGGAGCCCCGTCCCCGCCTGCCCCCCGCTCACTGCGCGTTCCTCTTCTTTGCAAACTTGAGGGCCACGTTGTCGTACTCGGTGTCCCCCAGCCACTCCTCGCCCTGCACCGCCAAGGGCTGCGTGGCCGGCACGGGCCCCTGCGTGGCCGGCACGGGTCTCTTGGGCACCGAGTAGTCGTCCCGCTGCGGGTTGTAGGGGTACTCGTGCCCCGGGGGGTCCTCGGGGGCGGCCTGCAGCCGCCAGGCCTCCCCCTTCACCTCCTGCGGCTCGTCGTAGACGCTGTGGGCGGACAGCCCCTCGGGCTCGTCGTAGATGTGCTCCGGCTTGGCGGCGGCGCCGCGGCGCGCCGGGGGCCGCCTGGCTTCCCGCACGCCCGCCGCCCCGACAGCGTCGTACAGCGGGTCCGGCGGCGCCTCGGCGAGGAAGCCCCCGAACTTGSCGCTCGCGAGGGACTTGGCGATGGCGTCGAAGGGCACGGCGTACTCGGCCTCCGCCGCCCCTTTGGCCGCCGGCTCCGGCTTCCTGCCCTTCTCCGGGGCCTTGGCGCCGGCCGGGGAGCCGGCCCGGCGCAGGGAGTCGCAGGGCTCGGCGTAGGGGCACTCGGCGCCGTGCGAGGGCAGGAAGGCGCYGTGGGGCTCGCCGGCCGCGGGGCAGCCGCTGGGCACCTTGGCTTTGGTGGCCTTGCCGTCCAGGGAGGGGCACCTGGTGGCCTCGGCCGGGCCCCGCTCCTCGTGCTCCGGCGTCCAGCCGGGCGCCTTGCCGTGGCCCGGCGGCCGGCAGSCGTCGTCCCGCCGCGGCTCCTCGGCCCCCCGGCTCCGCTGCACGTTGATGGCCGCCTCGATGACCTGGAAGATCTCGTTGCCTTGCCGCGTCTCGAACTCGAAGTTGCCTTCGCCGGACGCGCACCGTCGGCCGGCCTCGAAGGAGAAGGTCACCTGGCGAAGGACGGGCTCAGGTCCCCCGCGCTGCGCCCCTGCCACCGCGCCGGGCCCCGCTTCCCCCTCCCCGGCGTCCCCCCTACCTTGTCGCGGCCGAAGCGCCGCAGGAACTTGTARGGCCAGCTGTAGAGCACCTCCAGCGTCTGGACGTCCCGCAGCTCCAGGGCCTCCTCCTCGGCCCGCAGGAGGAACCGGCCCCAGAGGCGGCAGCGCTCCGAGGACTCCGTCGCCCTCACCGTCACCTCAAACTCCTTCTCCAAGACGACTGGGGGCGAAGGAGGGGGCGTCTGTCAGCGCCAGCCCGCGGGGACGCGGGCAGCTCGCGGCAGGAGAGGGGTGCYCGCGGGCTGGCGGGGCATGGCCGGAATCGGCCCCGGCCTTGCTCGGCCTCATGGAGGAGAGCATCTGCGAGGGCGAGCGGGGACTCCCTGGCGAGGGTGCACACATCTGTGCATGAG
>NW_028186195.1:1453883-1454738 GCF_003343005.1 Rhea americana
CCTCCCGCCGTGTGCCGGCGAGAGCAGGCTGGCCCAGCACGACCTCGGCTTTAACCGGGAGCCGCAGCAGCTCCCGTGTCRGGCTCCCGCGACTCGCCAGCTCACGGAGGTCTGGGGACCTTGCCAGCCCCCTCTCCCCGGCACTCGCGTCCCCCAGCCCGGGCCGCCCTTTCGCTGGGACCGTCGTGTCCCGCAGCCCCGAGGCAGCCCCGAGCACGGCCCCGCGGGCGCTGCGGTGGTGCGACGGGGACCGTGACCCCGGGGCCGCGGCGTGGCGGGGAAGCGGCGTCCAGCTGATAAGGGCTGGAAGGCGCCGGCCGCTCGGGAGCAGCCAGCTATCGCAGCCAGGCTCTGCCCCGGCGAGCCGCAGCGCAGGAAGAGCGCAGAGCGGCTGTTTCTGAAAGGAGCTTTGCATCAGGCCGCTTGCAAGCACATGCACGAACGAGGGGAGCAGCTAAGCGGCGGCGGGGCGAGGGGGAGCTGCGGGATGCGCGTGGCAGCGGCGCCCGTGCCGGCAGGCAGCAGCCCGGCCTGCAGCCGTCCGGGAGCGCTGTGAGCCCGAGTCTGCTGGGACTCGCCCGAGAGACGGGTCGGGGAGCCCAGCCGGCGCCGGCGATCGCTGGGGCGGGAGTGGGGCGAAGACTAAGYGCTGCTCCCTGCAGCAAGCCAAACGCAGCACGGCCCGGAGGCGCCGCCGGCGGCCCGGCCCCCGGGGCCGCTGCGTCCTCACTCCTCCGCCCTCCGTGCGCCCATCCCTGCGTGCACCCAGCCGCCTCCGAAGCCCGCTCCGCGCGTGCGTAGCGCCGTGTCGCAGCGTGCAAAGGCTCCGAGCTCCCCGGCCCCGTCCCGCAGCGC
>NW_028186195.1:1456343-1458795 GCF_003343005.1 Rhea americana
GCTCCGGAGCCGTCGCAAGGCGGCCAAGTCGGGGCGCGGAGGCGGGAGGGAGGGGGCCCCGGCAGCTGCGCCGGCCCCGGGCTCGTGCCTACCTTGCCGAAGGTCTGCTGCAGCTGCAGGTAGAGCGAGCCCTGCTTCACCACCGCCTCGTCCATCGCCGCGCCGCGGGCATGCTCCCGCGCCGCCCCGGCGTCGCCCCCGCTCGCGCCGCTGCCGCCCTCCCCGGCTGTCAGCCCTTCCCCTGCCCGCGGCRCTGCCTTCGCTCCCAATCGCACCGTCTCGCCGTGTGACGTGTGGCCGGGGTGTATGTATATATATATATGTGTGTATTTTTTTTCTTTTTTTTTTCATTTCCTTCACAAGTGGGTTTTGCACCCGAGCTTCCTGTATTTGCAATCTTACCAAAAAGGGCAGTGGCGGGCGCTGCTCGGAGGCGAGCGGGCGCCCACGCAGCGCGCGCACGCCGCTGCCGGAGCGGCGCCCTTCGCCCGCCCGCGTGGTCCCGAGCCGGCAGGGCTCAGCCCGCCTCGCGCCTCCGTTTCCCTCTGCGGGAAACGGGGCTAGGGAGGCCCCCGGGGGGAGTCCGCCGCGGGGAACGAAATTCCTCGGAGCACCGGGGCCGGCRCGGGACACCCCGGCTGCTTTCTACCCGGGGACGGGTTATGGACCCCGGCGCTGCCGCCGGCGTGGGAAGCGCCGCGGGGCTCGCGGGAAGCGGATTTGCCAGCTCCTCACTTTCCATCCCGTGRCACCAGCAGCCCAGACCTGGCCTTCCTCCTCCTCCTCCTCCTCCCCGCCAGGCYGTGCATGCCCCTTGCAGCTCCCCGAGCCCCCTCCCCAAGGGCTGCCCCCCGCTAGCGAGGGGGACGTGCTCTTCCCCGGCTCCCTTTCAGGCCCCCGCCGGCCCCGCACGGGGGGCAGTCAGGCGGCGCGAGAAGCCGGAGAGCTTCTTGGAGGGAAGAAAGGCGGCGGGCCGGGGGGGCTGCCCGCTCTCCGGAGATGTTCCCTCGAATAAAAGGCTCGGGAAGGGCGCGAGGCGGGCGGCGGCGGGTTTCCTTTCGTGCCGGGAGCAGCGGGAGCGCGTCTCCGAGCTCGGCTGATCAAAGCCTTCCTCCCCGGCACGGCCCCAGCTTCCCACCCGGAGCCCGCGCGCCGGCCGGGAGGCGCCAGCCCGCCGGCAGGGCTCAAACTCGGCCGCGGCCGGAGCGTTCCTCGGCCCCCAGGACACGCCGGGGTGGGCATGGGGCAGGCGGGCAGGCTGCGCTTTCTGCTTCAGGGGTCGGGCACCGAGATTTGGGGCCAGCACCGCCGGCGAGGTGGAGCTGAGGCCTCGTGCCTTCGGTGCACGCAAGACACACAGCCGCCGGTGCGCAGGGCCTCGGGCGCCTGCGGGACGCACGGCTCTCGGCGCATGCGGGGCGTCGCGCTTTTTGGGGTGCGCTGGCACCTCGGGCCTTCAGCCTCGAGCCACGAGAGGGCACCAGCGTTTGCTGCATCCTCCGCGCAGGCCTTAAGCGAGGGGAAAAATAAAGTGAAATGTTGCCGGGTGGAAATGCCCCTTTCACGCGCTTGTTGCCTTGCTGCTCAGGCGGCACCGAGGGGCTCGGCGTGRCCGCGGGGCCCCCAGCCTGGAGTGGGCTGGGCAGGGCGTGGGGGACCCGGGGGGGCCCGAGGCCGGTGGAGTCCGTGGGGTCTCGGGAGCTAGGGCTGGGGGCAGTGGTGTGAGGGTCTGGGGACGCTGGGGGTACTGGGGACACTGGGGGCTGCGGGCACAGGGACACCGGTGGCAGGAGGCATTAGGGACACTGGTGCCAGGGGCTCTGCGGGTACTGGGGGCACTGGTACCAGGGACACTAGAGGCACTGGAAGTACTGGTGCCAGAGGAATGGGGGGCACTGGTGCTTGAAACACTAAGAGATCCCGGGGCACTGGTCCTAGAGGCATGGGGGCTGTGGGGGCACCGGTGCCAGGGACACTGGGGACACTGCTGTGGGGGGCACTGGTCCYGGGTGCATGGGGGGCACTGGGGGCATCGACGCTGGGAGCACTGGGGCACTGGTTCCCGGGGCCACTGGGGGCATCAGCGCAGGGGGCACTGGGGACACTGGTCCCAGATGCATGGGGAGCACTGGGGACATCAGCGCAGGGGGCACTGGGGGCACTGGTCCCAGATGCATGGGGGGCACTGGGGGCATCAGCACAGGGGGCACTGGGGGCACTGGTCCCAGGTGCAAGAGCCATGTCAACAAAGCCCGGCCCTCCCTCCTCCTGCGCCGCCAGCGTCGCTGACGTCACCTACGCCGCAGCGGGCGCAGGAGCTATTCTCGACGCGAGTTGCGGGGCGGAGGCCGCTGCGGACTGAGGCGGCGCGGCGGGGCGGGTTACGCCGAGTGCGCGATTGGCGGCGGTGGGGAGGGGCGGGGGAGGCGGCGCAGACGCAGAGGGCGGCGGG
>NW_028186195.1:1460005-1509825 GCF_003343005.1 Rhea americana
AAAAAAAAAAAAAAAAACGTGGACCCAACCCATCTGTGAATGAGACGTTTGTTTGTTTGTTGGGGTAAACCGTTTTTACTGGCATTAGAAAGAAAACTCTGTGTGGATAACCATATTGATCTTGCAAAGCTAAACTGAGAGTCAAATCAAAGATGACAGTGCCTTTAAACAAGTCAGACTTCCATGGGAGTATGAAAAGCAATCTGAAGAGTAGTACTGTCACTGACAGAAGAAGTAAATTAGATACAATTGAGGAAATTGTGAGGGTGGGTTTTTCTTTGCATAATACRGAACTTGCACAGAATTTGCGGGGTGTCCAAAAGACTGGCTAAATTGTCATGACCCTGATAGTTACATGTTTTCTATGGAACTTTTAGATAAATATATTCTTCATATGATACCCTGGTGAACCACAAGGGTGAGCAGTTTATTAACTCAGAATAGAGCTGTGCAATGTTCAGGTTGTCTGGCACAGTTGCTAGCAAATGTGTCTTGGGTAATCTCTGGGGAGGATAGGGATTACTGCATTATTTAACAACTCCCAAACTCTAAATTTGCTGAAGAATCTCTTATATTTATTTGCCATTCATTTGCCATTAGTAGAACCCTACCCTAAAAACTTYGTTGGTGACCCTGCGATTTTCCACTGAAGTCTGGAAAAACTACTGCTTACGTTGCTTTAAAACTGTGCTTTGTACCACACTTTTCTTTGTTAAATATTGGATTGAGCAAATGGAAGTTTAAGCCACAAGAACAGGGTTGTAATTGCCATGTTCAACTTCATTAGTTAAAATTTAACGGCAGAGGCTGGGAAGATGTTCCTCTCAAAGGAAAACATATTTGCAAATACTGTTAAGACACCTGCAGCTTGGTGCAGTTCCTGCAGAGCACAAACACAGCTAACAACATTTTTATTTTTTGCAACTAGATGAGGCTTTTTGCCTTTTATCATCTCCTTCTTTGTATTTCAGATAAAAGTATTAAGTAGTAGCCAAGGTTCATTTCAAAACARTTTGTTTTTTGTGACTGGAGGAAGTGGTGGTTTATATTAATAAAACTCAATTATTTGCTAAAAAGGTCTTTTTAGCCTGAAATTTCRGCTTTTTGGACATTATTTAAGCTAAGTTCTACAGGCTCCCCTGTCAAACATAGTGTTTATTTAACAGGAAGGATACCGGATTATCCAATATCATGGGATAATGTTGACTATCAGTTTGAGTAATTGAGTTGGTCATACTTTAATGGGAACTAGGATTTGCAAATAAATACTGGCTGTCAAAAGCTGTACAATGTCTAGAAGGTAGTGAAATCTTGCTGCTACTTCATGAAAGTTTTCATTTATTTATTATGTGTTAACAGTGTAACTTCAAGGAGTTACAAAGAATTATAACTAGTATACTGATACTTGACGAGGCACAGAAATGTTATTTGTGAAAGGCATCTGTACTAAAGTTATTTATTTCCTTTAGAGTGTGAGGCACTAGTAAGAACAGGGATGAACTTTTGAGACCATATTGACAGAGAATATCATGTTCGTACGTCCATAAAAAATAAGAGATTATAGAAAGGATTTCTATATAGAAAAGATTGAGAGGCCATCAGTGGTGTTAGTGATTTCACATCTAGTGATGTTAGTTATGATGCTTTCATGCTTAGCAGCCCTTCAAGCTGGGGTTGGGRGGGGTGCTGTTTAGTATATAGAAACAAAGGATGCAGTGATAGTGATACAGGAGCAGAGAGAATCAGATGATTTTGTATGGCTGGAAAGAAGTCTTGCAGTCCTAAAAGAGAATTACTGTACACCAATTTTTTCATTGCTCAATAACCTCATATGGCCTTCATTTGAATTAATGTTTCTGTCTGCTTTGAGACTTGTGAGCATCGTTTAAACTTGTTCACATTAAAAACAGAGGAAAGCAGCAAGGATGTCATTGCAAATAGCTTTGTGGACAGAGTATGAGTCCCCTTACTTCCACTCTCCCCCCTTCCTTTCTTCCCCTCTCTCTTGGAGGTGGATTTATGTCATCTTTGTTTTTTCTTCCCCTTACTTTCCCCTTTCCTTACCCCTTAGATGTTTTCCATGTTATTGCCCTAAAATGGGATATAGTTACTGAGTGAGAATATTCCTCTGGGATAGTGTCTGTTGTAGAATGATGAATAATTCTCTGACTTTGTGTACTGTTTCATTCATCTTGAGTTTAAGAAATCACTGCACCAATTAAAAACTGTTATCACTTGTAAGTGACTTTATTATTATTACCTGTTCTCAGTAACCTGACTCTAAACTGAAATGAAAGAATTTTATGTCCATGAGATGTAACAAGACAGATGCTGAGGTAGGTATTTCTAATAGAAAAATAAGGACTTGGGCATCTAAAGCGGAAATTGAGTAACTAGCATCCCTTTTCTTCRTTCTGCATCACCTGACTTTAGGTTCAGGCCTGGGTGTTTCAAATGCAAGAGATGAGCACAAAGTTTTCCATCTTTTTAACTGTTAAATGAGCTGACAGCGCTGTGCTCTGAGCTGGAAAATTTTCATATTTGGAGAAGTCCTGTATTTGTGTGTTGCAGTGGATTCAGGTATTCAGTAGAGGCCTCAAAATGCACTGGGTAGGATTCAAACAAAAGTTACTTCTTTCATCTCAAAACCATTTTGTGTGGGAATTTGATGGAAAAATACTTGGATTCAGTATATGTATTAAATGAACATGAGCATGGGTTTAAGGAGGAGACATGTGAGACTGAAAATCAAGAGATGGTAATCTTCTCATTAACCCTGTGGAAGGTAAGGCAAGAAACCTAGATAAAGAAGCTAGAATGTGTCTGATTTATATATACACATGTATATAATGTATGTGTGTATATACATATATAAATATATACATACACATAAAAAGCATGTTTTGTGTATATAAACTTATCTCTAGCTGTATTTAATTTATATAAAGAATACGCATTTAAACATATATCTCACACTGAGATGGGTTGTCCCATGTCATTTCTACCTTGTGGAATTTACAGAAATGGGTTGCATCATACCTGAATGCAGCAGGGAAGAACATCAGGATTTTCTCACCAGTGTCAATGTCTCTTTTGTGTAATTCTTAAGTACTGTCTTTATGGGGGGAGAAGGGAGGTTGTTTTGTTTTAAGATTGTTTCATGGGGCAGTTCCTTCTCCATCCCTAATAGGACCCTTTTTTTTCCCTTCTGTACTTCTGTATTCTAAAGGGCATTGTTTTTGGCTCAAAAACAAAATCTAATTTGGCTCTAGAAATCTATAACATTCAGCTTGCTCCAGAGGAAACCCTAGAGACTGGATGTGTGTTTCCCATTTTATATCTCTGTAACCTTGCACTTGCTTGGTAAAAGAATCACGATTTAGCCTACTGCCCAACTATGWATTGCTTAGAATACTTTTTCGTTTGTTTTAGTTCAACCTTTTTTCCTTTAGTTTGTCATTGGACTTGCTGAAAGCTCTTACTAAGAACTTGGACTTATCTTAGAATAGCCCAAGGGAGTACTCAGGAACTGGGGAGGGAGAAGCGCTGGTTCAACTAAACATAGAGTTGGCAGCATTTCTTTTGCAAATTAGGCTTTTTTTTAACTATGCTTTTCTTTCTTTTTTTAACATGCTAACTGTCTGGGTGCTCAGCAACAGAGTTGAAGAAAAACTTAGTGATAGGTGTTCAGAGTTGGGTTTCCACTGAAATCTAGAAGTATATAGTTGCAGAAGCTCAGGATCTCTGCAGTCAAACTTTAAAATAAAACAAAGTGGATGGATGTTACCTTTCTGTTCGAGGGGCTCCCAGCATCAGCAGTTTATTCATTGTCTACGTCTGGATTATACTTCAAAATAATCCCAGGGAGCAGGTAAGGTGCACTGTCCAACAGATAGCTACTCACAGCAGCCCCAGCTTACTGTATCTTACCTTTAGATGGATGTGTTTTGAAGCAGTCCATATGGGACAGAAGAATGTGCTGGCTTCTTTGTGATTTTTTCACACTCGTTAGCTGCCTGCTGAGAGATGGACTCAAGGTGAAATTCTAGCCTCATTGAAGTCTGTGGGAGATTTTGTCATTGAATTCAGTAAGCTGGAGTCCCACAGTTTGTTTTTTAGGTAACAGTACCTTCTATAATACTTCAGATGAAGATCTCAGAACTTTTGTAATATAAAGCAAGCTTTGGATTAACCATTTGACACCATGTTATGACCAAAAAAAAAAAAGAAAGGCAAAAAGAAGTGAAATGGCCAGGTCATGCAGTAAGTGGCAGTGCTGCAAAAGTGGTTTTAGAAGTCTGGACTCCTTTGCCTGTTTTAGTGACTGAGCTATGTTTCCTCTGATAGCTAGCACTAATACAATTAAAGAGGTCTTGTTCATTTTAATCGTCATTTTAAGAGAACACTGAATACTCTGTAGCTCAATAACATTGTTACTGTTCATAATGTCTTGTTGCCTATGCTTTTGGACAATGCACTTGTTTTCTAATGAATCTGTAGGGCTCAGGCCTACTAAAGCAGAGTTGAAGAAGTTATATTTTTGATATTTTTGAATAGTTTATAATTTTTTTCCAGTGATCTGGTTCTGTGGTTTTGCTGCAAGAATCTAACCTTTCTTGTCAGAGAGACCAGAGTAATATATGATGCTGGTGTATCTTAGACCTTTTGTGTAGTAGTAGTAGTGCTGGTAGAATCTGACCCCTGTGAAAGTCTCTGTGCCTCTTCAGCTTTAGTGTGTAAGAGGAATTGTTTTATTCCTTTGCTCATCTAACTTTGTCATAGTTGGTTTTCTCCTGATAGTGGATTTGAAGCCCTGGGAAGGACTACCTGAAAAATGTTTTGATGCTGATCTAAATCTGGTTTGTGTAACCTCTTGGAAGTAAAGGAGTGAAGCCAGCCTGTTAAATAAAATAATAAATATAACCAGAAAATATGTCTCTATACTGCAAGCATGAAATATGTCCTACCTTTACTTATGGCTATTCATACAAAATGCGTCTGTATATTAAACTGAACAGATGTTGCTTACAGTCTCAGTAGTTCAGGTATCCTTAAGTGAGAGTCCACTGATTGGGCAGTTAGCATGCAGCAGCTACTTCCTGGCTTACTTTGAGTTCTTCCTGTTCTTGACTGTGCAGCATATATAGTACTTAGGACATAGTAGAGGGAAGAATTTTAATGRCGTGTTTTTGCATTCAAGATCGGACTAGGATATAACAATCTGTCTTTCATTCACTGGATTACTAGTAAGTTACTACATTTGATGTAACCTCAGATGAATACAGTTGATGATGATGGTATCTTTTTGATTGCTTTTAGTATGTGTTACCTCTAACAAAATAATAAAATACCCTGTTGAAAGAAGGTTGATAACCACTCACAAACTATCGCTACAGAAGTCCAGGGTGAAACTTGACACCTTTGCTTTTTTTTTCTCATAAAGGACAAAATGTGGAAATTTGTTTCACAGTTCTKGTTAACTAAAATGTCATGGTTTACCAGTGCAAAGCTTGTTGCCCTAATTTCAGAATATAAAATATCAGCTTTACACTCTGATGCTTAACATCTTATTTGTGGCGTACTTTGAAAATTGGGTGATGCATGATCTCTATTATAAAAGTCTTTTGAGAGTGTAATGTGTTTTGGGATGTAAGAGTTGTGTTCTGCACTAGTTCTTTAGATATGTGGGGCAAGATGTTCTATCGTTTTTGTGCAGCAGATATTGAATGGGCATCAGGAATGTGCCTGCATCTGTTAAGTTTCTCATCTTTCTCCCCCAACCTGTTGTTCTCCTCTGGAAATCAGAAGTGATTCTCCGGGCTGACAGATGAGTTTCACTTGAGAAAAGTAACATTTTACAGTCAATTAGCTGAGTGTTGTGAACAGGAAATACTTCTTAGTGGTTCTTTAATGCCTTAAACATTTTTGGGTGCAGTTTGCCAAAGATTGCACTGTCTAGTGTGTACTCTTGTTGTTTATAGCTTGTCTGGGCTGTATCTTCTGCAGCCTTGGCCGTGCTGCAGTTGAGTTCAGAGTAGAGAGACGTGCCAGGACGTCCATGCATGCCACTTGGCATATCACACTGCAGTACCTGGAACAGGAACACTAGTTAAACATTATATTGTGTGCTCCCAGAACAGTCTGGCTGCAGTGTTTCAGAGAACTGGAAACTCACCTGCTATGGGTCTTGCATGTAAATCAAATCCCTGTTTGCGATAGCAAAAAGTGATGTTCTAGCATTAGAATGTTTTTTTTCCAAACTTCTTTGCCTTGTTTAAGACTGTTCAGACTGCATACGTAGTATAAGATCACTTATTCTTTCTGCTTACGGCATTTTTATAGTTGGAAGTGTAATCGTGACTTTCTAGCTGACTCTTTAAAATTAGTTTACAGTTCTTTTAACAGAATAGTAAGTATTTGTGTATAACTTATAAATACACAAGAACAAGAAAATCAAAACAGACTGTGTTTACAAGACTAGGACATGCAAATTGTGCACTGACCTGCCACTCAATTAACTACATTGCTAGTTTGAATAGTATCTTAATTTGATTTCTGGTAATGGGGAACTTGTGGTTAATGGCTCAATTCTGTAAAAGGAGAATTGAAAAAAAAAAAAAAAAAAACTCCAAATGGAAGTGAGGAGCTCTGAAGATTTGTTTCCCACTTTGGCAGGTCATAAAAACCTGTTATGTGTATGTATCTGTGTAACCAGATAGCAAGAAAATGATAGTGAGATTGGGAGCAATTACTTTCTTTTGATTTGTTTTTTTTCGTTCCTAATTGACACAGCACCCATAATTCCCTATTAGCTTACTTTTTCTAAGACTATAAAAGTTGCATTTTTTCCTAAGGGTGTTTTTTTTTTGGGGGGGGGGGGGAGGTGCAATAAAATTCTTCCAGCCTTCTCTCCTTTTTTTTGTGTATCCTCTTTTCTTTCAACCTTGGTACTTTGAAAGAGCTGAGCATGACATCTCTTCTGAAGAGGAAGGAGGGATCTTGATCTCTCCAAAAAGCCCAGAGACCAGTAATACTAACTTCTCTAGGCATTCAGTGACTTAGGGCAGGGCCAGAATGAAACAAGATTCATGGCTCTAAGTCCTGTTTGGAAGCCTTAGTCCTTAGTTCTTGCATTTCTTGTGTGTTTCTCTACATGTATTTTAATGTCTTTCAGGATTCAGTAATAGTCTGGGATTTTGTTGGCTGCTCAGGGCAATTACTATTGCTGTATGTTATGCTTATGACACAGAAGTGCCAAGTATCTTAGTATGTTGACACTACTATGACCATTGAGTAATGATATATCTCTCTTTTTTAACTGAATAATCTGAAGGGCTTGGACTATCTGGCACTAGTAATTGAGTTTTACCCTGTAATTGTAGGAACTAAAATAATGTGGTTCTAGAAATATTAAATTGATACAAAAGGCACAGCACTTTTGAAGTGTTCCATAGGTGTTTCTGTGCTGCACATTAATATGATATCTCTGTTTATAAATGAAATGGGTGTTGGCCTTCTAACTGAGCATTAGAGGACAGGCTTTAACCTGCTATCAACTGGGTTTGTTGGTAGCTCTGGAATCATGTCACCTGAGATGAGAGAAAGGGAAATACCTTCTTACTTGAACTGAATTTAATGGAACTAAATAGCCAGATCCACAAAAGCACCTGATCTAGAAATCTGAACCTTTTAATGCTGCTCTTGGCTTCAGTCAGATGTCTTTGTAATCTCTGAAGTAAAGACTCATGCTATTGCAATAGAAAGAAGAGTCAATTTTTTTTTTCTGTTCTAACTGCCTTCCATATAAAAGGAAGGAAGATGTACTTTTTTCTGCAGCTCGTTTAACCCTTCTTACTTCATTCTCTCTCTCTACCTAGTGTCCAACAAATCTGATGGCTGATTAGGTAGAATCATCACAAAGATTTTTCTTGGTAGAGAGATGTATCATCTGGTATCTTTGTCTTGTAACAAGATCACTAGCAGTCTGTTTTTTCTCATGTCATTAAGATCAGTTTATGAAGGGAATAGCTGCCCATTTTTCTGTTAAATATCTCCACTCCAGGCTCACTTTTAAATCTTTTCCATATATATATTTTTTAATCTGTTGCCAATAAAGGGGGCTCTGTAACCATGCTCCCTGTGGACTTGCAGTTCTGGATCTGCAAACGATCTATGTCTGTCTTGCGTTGGCATTTTCTGTAAAGCGAGGTTTTTGAGCACAGTGTTTACATGGTTTATTCCATAGCCCATTACTCCGAGTTAATTGTTCTGTTTCCTATGTTCACATTGGACAGCAATATTGTTTCTGTATCATTTAAGTGTGTTGGTTGTTTCCTATTTGAAAGCCCTGTGCTCTTTTATCATTAGTTCAGTATGTTTGTGAACATGGTGATTACAGGAGTTATAGTCCAAGGACATTTTACTGGAAAATACTAATTCTGTTTCTCTTCTAGCACTAGATAATGTCTGTGGCTGCCTTAATTTAACAAGTAAGCTGGAGATAATTTGCAGTCCTTGGATTACTTTGCTGTTCCTGGATGATGCGTCTGAGCAGTCCTATAGTAGCTTTAGTATTTTGTATGATCTGAGATGCTTCCCTCTCATTTCTTTGCTAAACAAATTGATGTCCTTAAAAGAAGAATAGAGCTAAGCCTTGATTAAAACTGTGCAGGAGTACTTATTTGCACCCAACTAAAATATTGAAAAGTTTCTGCTGTGAGTCAGCAGTTTTACCAACCACTAAGGTTGTCACATTACTGTTCTTTGGGGCAGAAGCAGTTTTTGTTTCAGTGTACTGTGTAATATTATATATTGTCGGTACTAGATTATGGGAAGTGTTAGCAAATGTTAAGTTGTACTGGCTGCAAAAGCATTGTACTTCTAGATACCTACATGTGCAGATGCTAGCACATCTTTCTAATCAGTGATCTCAACTTTGTGGCAGGAAAGTTCACAGTATGGCAGTTCTGTGCCTGCTGTATAAAGATGGTACTTCAACACATAGTTGATTTCCAAATCTGGGAATTGATTCCCAGTTCTCTGGGCTGACCTAGAGAAACCCTTTGGAGTTTTGTGTAGGTGGGTTTGTTCATCACTTTGAAGTATGTATGGAGTTGCTCTAAAACATTGCACAGTAAAATGGCAGGGCTGAATCCTGAAAGAAATTCTGTTCTATCTTAGCTTGAAGGACACTTGTAGAGAAAGAAATGAGAGCTTTATTGATACCCTGAGAAATGCAGGGAGATGCCTGGAAAATACTACTGCAATAAATAGTTTTGAGATATGCTGGAAGGGCATAAGCAGGCTTGTTTTCTATTGTTAGTAGGATAAATGGAAATGGGACAATTTACTGTTCAGACTCTCTTAACAAATGAGGGTGATGAGCCATTAGACCTTGGTTTTACTATGATGCATACTTATGAAGTGCATCATACTGGTCCTTGGCAGTTAATAATTGCAGTGTTCGCATAAAAGCTTTTTTTTATTTTTGGTTGGAATGCCTGACATTCATCAAGTGACCTGAGACATTCTCTTAAGCCATAGTCAGTTAAAACATCAGGGCCCTTTGACTGCTGTGATGCAAGATTGAATTTGTGCAAAACCAGTGTTTCAGAGCCTTGCTTGCTGCATCTTCTCCCTGTTTTGCTGAAAAGTAAGCAAGTAGTTGAAGAAAACTAGCAAATGTGTACAGTTTTTGATTGCAGAAGTTGATATATGCTGGGCAGCACTGAAACTCGGTGCCAGCGTAGGACTGATGCAAGCCATCAGGTGCTTCATTAGAGAAGCTTGCATACCCCCTCCATCTTGTTACTCATGCTAATGCCATGGGTACTAGGAATGTGCATGTTTATTGGCAACTGTAGAAATTGGTATTTGTTCCTCTGAGGTGACACATCCTGTAAATAGTAACGTGCTTAACTACGTTGATCTACTGCATTGTTCAGAATATTTCAGCGTAGGCATTGATTCTATTGCACATCTTGTTGCATGCCCTGCAGTTTCTTGGTGCTTACAAAGTCTGACTTTGGTTATAACCTGTGGGGGAATTAGGATATTAAAATGGATGAATATGCTTGTGACAAAAATAACTGTGTTAAACACGTTACAGAATCTCTGGCTCAGGAAGTCAGTAACCATAAGACAGGATGAAGGAATGTCTTGGACACAGTTTGTCTGAAGGATTTACAGCAATGCACATCCTTCATGATAAAACCCACCAGGCATCAGGAGAGTTTGGATTGATCTTGTTAGGCCAAATACTCCATTTTGGATGTCTAAATTTGTGAGGTTATTGCTTGCCTCCTTCCCCCAAAGCAATCTGGTCTTGCAGTTCACTCATGCTTACTTTCTGGCTCTGCCATCTTGAGTATGCCAAACATAGCATGCATTTCCTCAATTTCCTGAAATGGGAACCGTCAGCATGGCTAAGTCAAACTCTGTTGAACTAAACCTGCCTAGAGCTTACTGCAGCCTTTGGATGTAAAGAGCGTTGCTTAAGCAACCGTATAATACAGGATCAATTCCACAGCCATCCCCTGGGGACTCCTTTTAGGTAGCTGTTATTTTCCTTGTAGTATTTATCATTTTAAAGATGATCACACATTGTTCATCTTCACCGTGGGGAAAACACTGAGCAATGATGAGTTTTATTTTTATCTTGTAGCATAAATGAGATTGATAGGCTGTTGGGTTTTTTCAATTTTTGAGCTTCACAGCTGCTCTCAGTGGACAAGCATCTGAGGCTAAGATCTTAAAAAGGGGTGCCTGAAGTTAAATGCCAAAGTCAGGGGGCCTGATTTCTTTGGATTTTGTTTCATCTTTTCCAAATATCATAATGTAGCAGCAAATTGAAGTCTCTGGAAGCTACTTGATCTTGAGCTGTTTGTTGAAAATTGGGTTTTTGGCTTTTGCCTCTGGTGCTTACTTCATCTTACTATTGTTTTGGGTTAGTCTTGATAGAATCAACAGTGAATCTTTTAGAACATTGCATTTCAAAACAGAAGACCAGCCTCCTGAACCTCAAGAATGGTTAGCATGAGTCAACAGTATCGAGGGTATTAAATGTAGGTTTGTAAGTAGGGGCCTTTCTCAGGCAAACATCATATGGCAGCTACAGAGGAAAACTCATTCCTTTTCCATATTTGATATTATTAAAGAAATGAACAATAATATGACACAAAGTTAGTATGAAGGGTTGGTGAATTGACGATTCCTACTCAGGACTGTTCAACCCAAGCTTTGAGTGTTTCCCCTTGAGCCTGTGCTGCACCCGCTCAGCTGCAGGACTCTGGTTAGAAAAGAGGTAGCAGCCTGAAAACTTGCTGTATGTAGCATTTTGGTGTGCAGCAAAACTTCTCTCCTAGCTCATAGCTGTTAGGAGGAAGGAGAGTAGAAGCATTGCTAATTACTTGTCAGGTTTACTGGTTTCTGATAAACTTTCCCGTGTTGAAAAATGTTTCTACCACATAGAAAACAATCCTTCTGGAGTAAAATACAGGGCATTTTTAAYAATGCTGACTTGGAGCCAATGTCTAGTGCTTTGCACTGTTGGTGAGGATCTTCCCTGATAGTGCTGAACTTCAGTTTGGGGAGTAGGGTCAAAAATGTGTGTTTTCCTCTCCTAGGAGCATACACAATCTTCTTAGAATTTTGTTTACACCAGCACAGAGATTTAATAATAAATAGACACAGTAAAATGACCTCCAAGAGGAGATTTTGTCAACTTTCTCTATTGTGGGCACCCCTGAGTCAGTTCTCTTAAATACAAGTGGGCTAGAGAAACATGGATTTTGAAATAATGGAGAAAGGGACGTTTTAATTTTTTTAAGATGTTAATTTTAAAATAAAACCATCAGAAGCAGTTTCATTACGCATCATATGTTTTCAATAATAACCTTCTTGCTCATAAATGATGTAGTAGGGAGGGAAGACATTTTAAATATATCTCATTCTATAATGAAAACTTTAAATGAGTGACACTTACAGGCAACGAATTTACAGAACTATGTTAGTAGGTATATGCTGGGGGCAGTGTTTGCTTCTTTATCTAATGCCTTATGTCTAGCAGAGTCCTCCAGGGCTTCTGAGGAAAAACTATGTATGCATATAGGACATAATTTTAAATGCTCATGATCCATTCTGTTCTTGGAGTTGAGGAATCTGTTAAGAGCTGTGGCTATATGAAAAATGCAGAGGCCATTTAATCCTTTAAGTATATATTTAAGACCAATCCTTCCCTTTGGTCATTGGCCAGCAGTTCAAGCTGTCAGTTTACCTTGTTGTAAGGTATGAGAGAAATCTGACTGGATGGTTTTCCATTACTGCATAAAATACTTGGGGCTTATTTAGCGTGTGTTAATAGAATATGGTGTATGCAGCTCCAGAAAAATCGTAGGATTTCCGTACTGTCATGAGAAGCACGTGAGAGAAACTCAGAAGTTTGGGAGCCAGTGAGGGAGGAGATTTTTTGACTTTCTGGCTGCCCCCTGTGACTCAGCAGTTTCTCATGTCAAAATAGCATCTAATTGCTGTCTCATGGCTAGAGAGCGTGGCTGCAATGTTGTTAATCCTGCCTGCTCATCTGCCACTTCATGCTGTTATGCTACTCTTCCTTAGTCTCCATGGGTGCAGCATAGGACTAGTTTCTTCTCTTAAATGGGTTATGAAACTTTGTTTTTAAAGAAGTTCTGGAGTTTTTCCACTGCAAAAGGAGCAGCGGACACAATTGGCTAATATAATTATTTGTCTTTAATGCAGTCGTTCTGYTCACTGACCACATCCCTTTCTCTTCTGTAATTTAACACAAGCACACAGCGCTAGCAGAATTCCAGGAGTGTTTCAGTGTTTTGAATACTCTGCTGTCTCATGCTTTAGTCCTTATCTAGAATATGCAGGGCTCTTGCCCTGCGTAATCATTTTACTAAATGGTATTTTATCCTGTTTAAACTGTAGATATTGCCCAGTCTCTGCACTGAAATAATCCCCGCCTACTTGTTACCTCTAGCAACAGAACATCTCTGACATTCAGAAAGTGAATGCTAGCATAAAGCTAGCCTGATTTCTCCTGCCTTGAAAGAGGCAAAAGGAGCTCCACTGATCTACCATTGTATTTCAAGTATTAGGATGTGCTGAAGCTTAATGTTACAAGCCTAGAATGCAATATCAGCATAGCTTAACTGTTTTGCCTATTAATGTAACAGATAATCGAGTTGAGGCACATAAAGAGAAAAGAAATCTATTTTTGAGGCATCCCTGAAAATTGTGCTTAGATTTCATCAGGGAAATTTGTCTGAGTGGATGCCAGCTTAGTGTGAATGTTTTCTGGCTGTTTGAGCATATTAAATTAAAAAAAAAAAGTTACTATTTACAAATTTGGACAAATGCATGAAAATTCCATATTCAGACATCCACTTTCACTTTAAGTTGCCCTAGTAGGCTTTGGTATTTCTTCATATGTGCACTAAAATATTCCCCATCCTGCAGCTGCCTCTGCAGCTGCATRTTTGGAGATAATCTGAGGAAGAAGTATAACAAGAATTTTAACTCGAGTATTGTCTGGACAGGGGTTCTCAGGAAAATTGACATGGCTCATTATAGACATGGTATTAAAAGTGTGTTTTAAAACCCAKAGTGAATGTTGGTTTAATATAATGTGAATGGAGTGAACTTTTTCTCGAATGAGTTCAGGGGGCAGGTTTAGCCCAGCTGGTTAGAGCATGGTGCTGCTAATGCCAAGGTCGCAGGTTCAGTCCCTGTGTGAGCTATGCTGAGGGTTGGACTAGATGGCCTCCAGAGGTCCCTTCCAACCTTACCGTTCTATGATTTGAAGTTCTTTGATTCAGAGAGTCACACTTCTGGATAATAGAGACTAATATTTCCAAGTCTGTGATTTCTTCCTCCCCACCCCAGTCCCTCCTGCCCTCCATGCACACAGGAAAACTGCTTGAATAGTCATAGTGTCTTCTAATGGGATATGAGATGGTGACCTTCTGCGCTGTGTGGCTCAGCAATATCCTATCTTTGGCAACACCAAAGAGTTTCCTTAGAATTCCTGCTCCTATATACCTAGTCTCTCTCCCTTCCCCCCCCCCCCCCCCCCAAAAAAAGGAAGAGGCAAAAAAAAGTCCACCCCAAGTAGTAACATAGCCCTATAGTGTTCTCAGTATGTGTACTGTGGAAGGCATTTATTTCGTTTACTGCCCTTCTGACCAGGAACTGTAACTTCTTCAACACCGCCACCAGATGTTTTTGCTGGGGTTTTCTGAAGTAGACTGCTGAATCATCTGCTTAGCCTCTAACACAGTCTGTGTTTCAAAAGCAATTTGGGGGCAAAGCCATGGCTGTGTCAACTCGTGCATTGTTTGGAGTCCAAGCTTGCAGGGGAAGGGGGAACTCTGCTCCTGATGCATCAGAGCCATTTAATTTTTATTCCATAGGAGAGAGATTTGACCTTTTGAGTTTGGTTGCCAGCAGGAGTGTTTTTTCCTTGTTTTTATGAAGTCCAAGAATATTTTTATTGTCTCACTTCCTTTACTACTGTTACATTCCTAGTATAGTGTGTTGTGTAGAATTGACATAACACAGCTGCTACAGGGATGTTGCTGGGGAAGAAATCGCTTGGAAACTAGTAGGTGTTTGTACCTGCTAAACGGTTAAGTAGCCGGAAGTCTTGGAGACTTTGTAGACCTGATATGTTTGGTAGAAATAATTTAACTACGGCTGCCTTTGGTTTTTGTCTTGTAAATAATTAACAAGACAGTTGTGATTTAATGTCTCTTGTGATTGTGTATGTTTGGGGGGGGGATTGGCAACCACACCGTGAGGCCTACCTTGAAAGTGTTGAAGATGGAGATGCAGCTGGGCCACGCAGTTGTCTGAGGCTGGCTTTTTAAAGTGGCTTTGTTCGAGTCCTCTAGGTTGCGTGTTCCTTCTGTGGCTCTGAGGGAGTTAACTAACTTCAGACTGTAAGAGGGCTGGCAGCGATCATGCATTGTGCACAAACAAGGGTGTTTTGTCATGGCAGTGGCCTGTAGTGTTGAACAAAAGGAGCTGTGCTTCTTTCAACTGAGTTCAAACCAGTAGGAGAGAATTAGCATTTGTCAGAGGTGTGGAAAAAGCTCACTAATGGCAAAAATAGCATGTCTGTGCTTCTCAGAGCATTAAAACAGGATAATGTAAAACTAGGTGCARTGATCTCTTTTTAAAATAGATACTTTTTTCTTTCCAGATTGGTAAAATGCAATCTCTRGATCAGTATTCATTAGTTCAGTTTGTGACCACAGGCTGTGGGAAGGGTCCCCAAGAATTTAGTCCACTGTGTGTGCTCTGTGTAGGTAGTGTGATTCRGTAGTTTGCATAAAAAGACATTGCCTTATTGCTGCAAGCGTTTGCAAATGTTTTGTAAACCACAAGTTTTCTAACTCTCCCAGTATAAAGTACCAGAGTTTATATGACACTTCTCCATTTTTTTTAGTTTTGCCCTGCTTTATTAGCAGGACACAAATCTGAAGAATGTTGATATATTTTCTAGAAGCTTTAATTGCAAAAGACATTAGCAGAAGGACTGTTGTCCAATAAATGTATTCATTACCTAGCAGAGATTTTCAGACTCTACCCTTGAATACCCTTGGCTCCCCCCCCCCCAAGTATTTGCTGTGAGTTAGGTTGTATTCAGGGAAGGACAAGGCAGACTGATTAGCAGACTTGCCTAGGAAGATATGCAGAGAACTGTGCGCTTTCAGGAGAGGGCAGGGTAGAAGAATTGCTTTATGCTAGCTTTCAGAATTCATAATGGTCACAAGTATTTTGGAGGTTTGGAGAGAATGATACTTTGTATATGGGCTGAAGATGATAGACATAGCCAACATCTTCCTGCAAGTAAACTCCAATTTTAAATAGACAAAAATAGACTTGTAATAAGAAATGGTAGGTGCTGCCAAATGCTTAACCAGGGTTATGTGAACAATGTTACTATGATAGTGAAGAGCTAATGGAACCGATCGATAAGGCGTTAAGGAAAGCTCTACAAATGCATGCTGCACATCCAACAGCGTGGCCACTTAGCTAATCCTGTGCACTTGCGGTGTGTTGCTGCAGCCACTGCCTGCTGCTTCTGAGATTCTGTGTGTTCRGAGAGTAACATCTGTGTTTCTGGCCAAGGAGAAATATCTACTTGTTCATTTTGTGACTTCTGTGCTTTTAATTTAGTTCCATCTTTGGTCTCCTCTACTTTCCGGTTTGGAGCATCAGTTTAAATTAGATTTTTGAGGATTTTTTCTGAGGAGCTTAAGTCCTTGGCTTTTGGCTTTACAAAAACAAAAGTGTACCTTGAACTACTGAACTGTTCTGTATGATACTTAAAGTTCAGTCTGACACCTATCTCTGAACAAAAAGCCAAGATCCACAAATTCATTGCTCTTTTTACTACTCTACAGCGGACTATGAGAGAATTCTAATTATTTGTCACTTTGCATTTTCCTACAGTGAAAACTAACTAGCCAAACAAAGAAAGCTAGAGGAGAGATCTCCTCAAAGGAATGGATGAAATGTGTTCTTTGAAAAGCAGTATTTCCCAGTACATTGTCCTTTCTAGGGCAGAGGGACTCAATAGGGGCAATATAGCAGCCCACATAGTGGCCTCATTCACTCTGGTTTATACTCTACTAGAAAGATGCCTTTTTTCAGTCACTTTAAGAAATTGAGTTGGTCTTAGCATAAACTGCCCCTTGGAGATGTTTCTGCTTTCCTGCTTTCTGGAATAGCATTAACCCAAAAATGGATCTACTGGACATTTGTTTGGCAGTCTGCCTGTTTCACTAGTGCTTCTGCTCTTGGTGCAGTGATTTTCCCTAGAGTAGTGAAGCTGACAAGACATCGTTTTCCATAAGGTACAGTTAACAGAAAACCTTTTGGAATGTGATGCAAGGCAATAAGGTTCGTGCAGAGGTTCACTCTTTCTGTTATTTGTAACACCCTTTATCTGATGATCACCTCAGCAGCAGAGCATTGAAAACTTCTGTGTATTTTTGGCCTTGAATTGCTGTATTTGTGTATAAGAAGGCATTCAGCTGTGGGCTGATGTGGTGCTTGAATTAGTCAGCTGACTGTGTAACTTGGCTTTTGCATAATAATTTCTCTTCTCTAGAAATTAGGCAACTGATGCTGTCCTCCTTTTTAAAAATGAAGAAGTCAAGGCACAAACTTATGATGTGCTTGTAATGATTTACCCCTGCAAACCTAGCATGTAGCCCTGTAACAGCTGAAAATACCTGCCTAGTCTGTCAGAAGGAACCTGAAGGAATAAATACCCATCTGTGAAGCCCCTCTTTAACTAGGACACCTAAGATTTCACTGAGGAAAACCATCTGCCTGGATCACAATTTATGGCAAATATTTTCTRGTTGTTTGAGCACAGAGAATCGGCCTAGTAGTTTTATTTTGGTTTTAACATGTGCACAAAGATGCCACTCAAAGATACCACTATTCATCACTTGTTCTGCTCTGCTTTAGGTATTTTTAGCACATGTAGTGTATAAGATTTCATATGAGATCATGGAACGTTGGTGTATGTTACAGTGCCTTGTAAAGGGAATGTAAACTAAGTTTGTGGACATTTTGAAACGTTGACAAATAAAACAGACTTGACGTTTCGGGTTAGTTTTTCAGTATTTAAAATGGGTAAGTTGAGATTATCATAGTTAGAGAACACACTTGTTTTCCAGACATCTTTAGTCTCAGTTGTGGCTCACTCAGGCCTGGAAACATGTACTAGGGTACTAGGAGCAGTGTTGGAGTTCACCCCTACTCTTGGGAGACAGACAAAAGTAGGGAAGCAATGTGGTATGTKAAGTGTAGTACACCATAGAACATAAAAATACTGAGAGGTGTCTAAGCATGGATTTGTTGTCCATCTGGAGTCCTCTAAATCTAAACAGAGGTGGCTATGAAATTCCTGAGGAGGTAAATACAGGCTTCATTTAATAGGCCAAAGAACAAAATGAATTTAACATCTTTCTTTTTCATAAATGTGTGTGTATATAGGTTGTGGGTTAAACTGCTGCCTAACTAAACTGTAAACTTTTGTGTTTCTGATTTCTTTTTCCTGTGTTTCAGAGCCTAGCCCAGCTAGAGAACCTGTGCAAACAGCTGTATGAAACTACAGACACTGCAACACGGCTTCAGGCAGAGAAAGCCTTGGTTGAATTCACCAATAGTCCAGACTGCCTGAGCAAGTGCCAGCTTCTTCTAGAAAGAGGGAGTGTATGTAAACCCCCAAACTATCCAAAATATGTCTTGGTATTTCAGGCATTGATAAGAGTAACAGCCCCAAGTTCTGATATTCACTGTTTATRTTGTATAGCCAGTATGCTGCAATGTGTCTTAATTTGTGGACAGCCTCTGCCAAAGAAAGCATTGGCTCTGATATCTAATTATACTGCTGCAATGGTACTACGAATGGTTGTCAGTTTTAATGTCTTGTAACCTTGCTGCATGCCTCACCATCTGCCATACAGACATGTCAAGCTTTAAGTTGAAAATATTATAATGGCAATGGTATTCATAGACTGCAGTATAGGAACCACTGCCTCCTGTTGGCTTTGAGGGGAAGGAAAGATATATGTGTACAGAGGTTTCCTCTTCATAGGAGAATAAAAACAGCAATGTTTCTTCTAGAATTTTTCTGCAGAAAATTCCCCTTCCTATAGTGGTGCTTTAGTAATCTAGTGATTTTAAATGGGTAAAATTAGATCATGTGTTTCAGAATTAGTGTTACAGAGGGGATATGAAATATGTCATCAGTAAATCCTCCCTAACCTTTCTWCAGCTTTTTTCTAAGTAGCCATTTGATTTTTACTTTGTGTCAGCACAAATCATGTTTAAAATGGCTTGGCTACATGATCTTTCAAGGTTTAACTTASGGCAGAATGTACATCCAGCTTTTATATCTATCAGATGAGAGCCTTGTTTACAAAAATAGAAAACATTAAACAGCCTGTGGTAAAGAATAGGACAACCAGGAGGAGGAAGCCATGAAGAAAAGGAGTGACACTTACCCATTACAAGATACTTATACTGAGTTTTACTGTGTTCCACTGTCTCATAGTGTAATAGGTATTAATCTTTGCTGTACTACTGAAGCCAGTCTGCTGGGTCTACTTTACTGGGTCAAGGGAAGTACCCTRGGCCTGCTGCAGCTCTGCACCTAGTCTTCCTTACTAGGTGTCATTTTGCCTCTCCTGTGTGGAGCATGCATATGGAGTACATGAACTCTTGCCTTCTGTAGCAGTTCTGTTGTCTTACTCTTTAAAAGCTTTTTCTTTCTTAAACATTTTTTTTCAAAAAAAGTGTTTTGGTTTAACCTAGTGTGTATAGCAATACCCAACGAACGCTGTCTAGAACATTCAGACTTGCCAATTAATGCTTTAGACTTTCACTTCCAGGGAGCAGTTAGCTTAACGTTCTGCTCTGCTGCTTGATCTTCTTGTTCTGAAGTGTATAGTAAACTACTGTTTGTGGGTTTTTTCCTTTACAGTCATCCTACTCCCAGTTATTGGCAGCTACATGCCTTACCAAACTTGTGTCACGCACAAACAACCCTTTACCGTTGGAGCAGCGAATAGACATTCGTAAGTACAATTTTTCTAAYCAGGCTAACGCTAATGTTGAATGATTATCATGCACACTTTAACCTTGAGTGGGAGGCTTTTGGCAAACAACTGCACTTCACTGTTGTTTGGGTATTTTAAGGTATATAATGAAAAAGCAACTTTGCTCTCGGGCAGCATCTTCATGTATATCACTAGCTAATAGATTTGAAGGCCAGATTTTTTTTTTCAGTTGTGAGGRAATGACATCTCTGCAGTCTTGTAAACAAACTGATATTGGAGCAGCTRCTCTGTTCTGTAGGAAGTAGCCTTTGCATAGAAAAGTGAGGCAAAAAGGAGTCCAAGATATCATTTAACCAAGTGATTGTGCAAAGTCATGCTTTATCTCATAATTATTCCATAACAATCTCTTGCTTACAAAGAAAAAATCTTAAATCCAGTGAGTAAGAACATTTCTTTTGTATTTCTTCTTGTTTGCTTTTATATTTCACAAGGTATGTAGGATTTTTTCTGTTTTTCTTTTTCAAATCATTGAAGGAGATCTCGATAAAGTTTGTGAGTCAAGTTTTTTTTTTTTCTGTTTCATAATTATCCCTGCAAGATTGACCAAAACTCATCATTTCATAGCTCTGCTGTTGTCAAGGGATCATTAGACTCAGACTGAGTTCTTACCATGGTTTGCCCTCTAAAGAATGGGAAAAGTTAGAATAGAAAGCAGCTTTAAAAATAAAGGATTCTATGATCCAAGTCTAAAATCAACTCTTGCTTTAAAGACTAGAGAACATTCCTGTGTCCTGTTTAACTAAACAGTGATCAAGCATTTGGGATCACAGAGTAAGAGGCAGCTCTGGTTGCTGTRATACATATCTTCTGGAATATAAAATATATATGGTCCTTGTCTCTCCTGAGGGCGTGATTTCAAAAGTGCAAATCCTTCGTGGGGGTCTGTGAAATACCATTTAGAGCATTTCAAAATGGAACAGTCAGTCTTTCACMGTACACTTTCCTGGAGAATGACTGATACTTCCTTTTTTCCAAGGAAAGTGTCAGAAAGCTATTCAGTCTTCTTTTTTTAGAAATGTGGTAGATGTTCAGACCTGAGAGGTCTTCAGAGCTTGTCAACTTTTCTTGTTATTTGCATGAACTTGCAAAGGATCAAACTTCACCTGATTATACAAAATAAATTGAGGGCTTTTCGGGAGAACTCTTACCTGAGTCTCTAACCACTTTTCAGATTTGTTCTGTTGTGTTTATCTAAACCAATACTGTGCTGATCTTTTTTCTTCTGAAACAGTCTCCTAAAATACACTTTTTCCTAATGCAGTGTCAGTCTAATCTCATCTGCAAAATTTTTGTCTACAGATATGCCTCTTCTCTGTATTTCAGGGAACTATGTGCTCAATTACCTTGCCACTAGGCCAAAGTTGGCAACGTTTGTTACACAAGCACTAATCCAATTATATGCCAGGATCACAAAGTTGGGCTGGTTTGACTGTCAGAAGGATGAATATGTCTTCAGGAACGTGATCACAGATGTCACAAGGTTTTTACAGGTCAGATTTTTTCTAGATACCTACCTTGGTAGGATTTGAAAGGTCACATATTTTCAATTATTATCTTATACCTTGGTATCCTTTGTCTAGACTTCAATGCTTTTTTTTTTTTTTCCTATTGAATAATGACTACTGAAGCTGAAAAGCCAAAAAAATGACCTGTCCTACTAGTTGTCATAACTTTGTGTGGCAGAGATTTATTTCTGGAAACTGCCACCATTAGTATTTGATGGCATGACAAGACAAGTCTTCCAGCATTCTAGTAGTGCAATTCTTTTTTCAAGCCCTCAAACTTAAATATATCATGCTGRTTAATGCAAAATAGTAAATAAGTGAACTTATTATTTAAGAAGAAAAGATGTGCCATTTACTTCAAGGGTGATAGATCTGTGAAAGTTGGTTTGGATTTTTAGTTAAGTTACAGGGTCCCTTCACTGGAAGATGATAAGTTGKTTTTGTCAGCAGTAGAATTGTAGGGCTGGTGTGTGGTGAAATTTGATCAGCTGCTACTCACGTTTTTCACAGTCTGTATTAAAAATATACATGTATATATATTTTGCAGAGTCTTCATTTGGCATCTCTAATTTCTGCACCTTTTGCCATAGTTGCCATCAAAATTAAGCAAGTTGCTAAAAATTTGGCATAAAAATAAATCTTTTCAGGTTTAGGGATAATACCAAAAGTGTTGATAAACTATTAAATAAAAGAAGCCTGTCTTTATTAGCTCACTTTACCAAACCCTCAGAAACCTTKGTATTGTTAGCAACGTAAAATATTTTAAAAGCACATTTAAAAAGCACATTTAAAGTTTTCTGTATTTGGAATTGCTCRCAGGGCTTTTTCCAGTCATGATACTGCAAAGATGAAACATTAGACAAACWTGTCCGGAAATCATCTGAGCAAAAGATCTTTGAATGACAGTGAAGCTTAATGAAAACAGCCTGACGCTAACCCTAACCCTAACCCTTGTTCTCCTTTTCTTTCATCAGGATAGTGTAGAACACTGCATCATAGGAGTGACAATCCTGTCCCAACTAACTAATGAAATTAATCAAGTAAGTGCTACAGCCTTCCTCAGTGAAGTAAGTGTCCAATTTTCTCATTCATATTGCTGTGTCCTGTGTGTCTGTGCTTCTGTGCTTTTTAGGGGGGGAGGTGTTAAGCAGTCCTGTGTTTTTGTGATATGATACTGTTACCGCTTGTGCTATGGAGAATTATTTTGCTTCCCTCTGGCATCTTCCATCTTCTGTCATATTTTGGTGTAGTCTTCTGAGATTGAAAGGGTAGCAAAAATGATGAGCAAGTGGTGAAACCTACCTAGGGAAGATAAGGTCCCAAGCTTGAAGACTCCATTAGTGTCTTTTGGTTTCGACTCCATGCATTGTTTCAGCTTAGAGCATTCTTGTGTCAAGAAGTGAATAGAACATGCCCTCCTCAGTGTTGCCAGAGAGAAAATACAGAGAATCTGTCAAATTCTGCAGACTTTAAGTGTCCTTTCATTTAATACCAAATTTCCCAGTGTTACCAACAGGCAGTTCTCAAATAACATGGCTTCATTGGGATCAAATACTGTATCCCTTGTACAGCCCTAGCCTTTGAGAGCTGGCAGAAAAAAAGACTGGGCGCACAGAGTCCTTGGTGCAGCACTCAGTCATGCAGGCTGCAGCAGRTTGTACCATTTTGATGTAGAAGTCTTTACAGGTTGGTTAGATTTTTGTGTTCTGTGGAACCCTCTATATGGCATTTTTTTTGTATGTTTTTCTTTTGTTACATTGAAAGTTGGAACAAGTGGYATTACTTGATGCCATCTAAGCTTACGTGATTTCCTAGTCAGGCAGACTTTGCCATGGCAGTGCTGATTGCTGTTGCTGTCCTAAGAAGTGACTTGGAGTGGGTTASCATTTATGGAACTGTTTCTAATTTTGCTGAAAGGACCAAGAGTTAATTGGGGGGAGTGAGGGTTTTGATTTTAATATTTTACTGAGGAAACTAACTTTTTGCTAGTGTATAGATTAATCCTGGCACGGGAATGGGATCCTTGCATGGGATTTGAAGGCTTATTATAAATTGTTTTCAGAACTGGAAAYGTAGGAAGAGGCTTTGTCCTCTTTGTCCTGGTTAGAGCAAAGCACCTATTCCTTTTGCTGGAACTGATGAAGTTCAGCACCTCTGAGCATTTGGGAGCTACTAAACAGAAATTCTCAAGCCTGTAATGTAATCCAAGTGGTTTCTKTAACCATTACATGCCCAGAATTGACTTTCATTCTTTAAGGCTGACCTTAAATCAAATCCTGTAGCTCTTCTCCTAACTCTTATGCGGTRTGTAACTACTGTTACAATTTCCTTACATAAACTTTTGTCAGATTCTAACTCACTCTACACAGAGAGCCAGTCCTTCATTTCCTCATATCAAGGATGAGAGCAAATCTCCTTACCTCTGTGAATCAGTACACATCTGTCAGCATCTTTGTACAGGGCTGTGACTCCTGCTCGCAGGAGAAGGAACAGCACAAACTCACCTATTTCAGTTCCAGAATCTTTACAGAGTGATACTTATTTAAGCAATGAAGATAGCAGGAGATTTTTGATCAAAGTCTATCTTGGATATTAAATCTACCACAATTTACTACTCATTTTCATAAATATGCTTTAAGCCAGCAATTGCACAGGGCAGGATTCAGTGACTCATCTTAGAACATCTAAAACTGCTACTACTTGCAGAAGTAGAACTGTTAACATGCCTGCTCTTTAGAGTGGGGTCATGTACATGCATGTGGCAAAACACACACCTGTGGGGCTTCTCATCAGCATTTTTGTGATAATTTTTTAAACTTCTGATTATGTTATGTGACAGTCAAGCTTGCTAAAGCTTTGTTTCCTAAAGCTTTTATTTTAAAAAGCTCATAATACAAATAAAATAGAGCACTAGTAACTCTTGTTGAAGTATGAGTTTTCATCCTAAAGTACTGCACAAATTTGCCCAGAAGTACTGAAAGTGTCCACTGATTTGTACTATGTGGCATTGTGGTGGAGAAGAGAGAATTTGTGGCTGACTTGCCACAAGCCCAGAAATATGAAATTTTTAATAACCGTGAAGCAAATAACTAATTCTACTTTTCGTTAAGAGCCTGAAGTCTAATAGCATGACCCAAGGAATGATAGACCTATGGTTAGAGCATCTGACAGATTTGGGGTCAGTTCTGATCTTCTACCAACTACTGTATTGTGCAGGGCCTCTCTCATCCATAAAATGAGACAAGAGCGTTTGCCTCCTTCAAAGGTCACTGTGAAGGTTAATTACGTTAAAATGAAGCCCACAGCATTTAGGACTTTATAGATAGCTGCAATGTTGGATGAAATATGTGTAYAACCAAGATCAGCAACAGGCTAGTAACAAAAACGCGAACAAAATGGAGAGTCAAATTGTGTGCATGTGCACTGGGATGCAAGTGTTCTTGCACTTCCCAAATGTACTACAGTGACTTGCTGCCATGAAATAACTCATCTTGGGCGAGTGGCAAGTTATGTTTTGCCAGCCTGTGCTGAAGTAAATTGAAAAGATACAAAGTATCACTTCGGTCTTCTCCTCTGCTGAGAAAGTGGTCTACAAAGTGATATAGCCTGTGCTGCTGGCAGCCTCTGCAAGTCAATGTTTAGAATGCATTAGTTAAATTGATGTATGATTTTTGTTACGCTGTTTAAGATCATATGTGTGTATATGTCTCCCAGATCATATGTCATCTTTTATTCTAATATGATTAGAGGTCCAGTGCTGGAGCWTATAGCGGATGTGACAAAGTCTAAACTGACTGTCACTGGTTAACTTTCCTTGTAGTTTTCTTCTCATCTGTGCAGGTTCAGGAGAGGATATGTAAGTGACCTTATAATTACTAGTAGTTGACCATGTATCTGCCCAACGGCTTCAGGTAGGATTTAACTCTTAGGAGTTTAGAGCATTTTAGAAAGTCATATTCAAGTTTCTAAATGATTTAAGTGCTGTTTAAAATACTACCTTTAATTGTGCTTTGGAAGAGTAAAGTTAGAGTAAAATAGTTCTACTTTGTAGCAGGGATGCAGTGGTACTGTGCATTGTAAATATATATGTAGAATATTCTGTCGTAAGTCAGTAAGATGATTTTTAACAGTGGAAAGGTTAAGGGCAGTGAAAGAACCATTACTCTATAATAAAAGCACATGCTACAGTGATAACATGTCCCTTTAGTTTAGCCAGCTGGTGTAACATGGTTCTGGGGATGGGAAAACCTTGATGTTCCAGTACTTTGACAGGGTTCAAGTATTCTGCTCGTCTTGTTCTTTTTTTGCCAATAACATCTAAGCAGTGGTTTSCTCTCTGTTCAGGCGGATACTACTCATCCACTGACCAAGCACAGGAAAATAGCCTCTTCCTTTCGAGATTCATCTTTATTTGATATATTCACGTTGTCATGCAATTTACTGAAACAGGTAAGAAAATCGGTTTGTCATCTCCTCTAYTGATACATGTTGGGGCTGTAGACTTTGGGCTGAAGTTCTCTCTGATGTAATTCCTTTGGAACAAGTGCTCTTGTTCTAGGAAGTAATGTGTTCTCATGGCACAGAGAAGTTTGTTTATCTTTAGAGATGTGTTCCAGCTTTTCAGAAAAGCTTTGACTCATTCTTTTTTTCTTTTTATGAACACCTAACACAAATACTGAAATATTGCATTTTTTTTTTTTTTTTTAATGTTGATTGGAGATACATACTTGGACCTTGAAGCTTGGGTTTGAATGTTCCTGGTTTCAAGCATCAGGAAAGAGATGACGTGTTTGTTCCAAAGATATTTTGGATATCTTTGATTTACAATCTTGGCAGAGAAATTTGCTATAAAACAAGTCTTTGTTGTAACCTCAAATTAAAACCCACATGATGAGAAAAATAAACTCATCTTCATGAGGACATATTAGATTAAAGGGAGACTAAAGGATTGTCCTTGATCTTCTCACTCATGATAAGTATTAGATTGTCTTGTGTTCCCTGGGTTTTTATTTTGTGCTAATTATCGCACACTAGTTCACTTGCTGCARGAATATTTACCTTGGGACAAGATGGCAATATTCTGTGAGAAAAGTGTATGAAACTTCKGTTTGTTTTAAAGAGTAGCTTTTTTTCAGCTGAAGTACTGTTTTTGTTAGAGAAATAACATGTATATTTTGTATCCAGGTAGATTRTCTGAAGAAAATTTTTGATTCTGCATCTGGTTTCTTTTCTAAAAAGCTGATACATAAAGTTTTAAAGGTGCATTCAGAAGAACAGCATTTTATATGAAGATTTAGACCAATTAACTGAGTGGCACAGATTTGATTAGTTTAACTTTTATCCTTCAAGCTGACTGAAGTGTCAAAGTTGACAAATAGCGCAAAGCATGAAAAGCAAATTTTATTTTAAAGATCTTTCAAAATTAGCAGTTCTTGTTCTGTCAGTAATATAGGTGGGTATGTGGGTGTAACTTGATCTTATTCTGGTTTCCAAAGGAAACAAGGCTTGTACAATTATGCTAGTCATCCTTTCGTATACWCTCATCTGCTTGACCTATAACAGCTTTAGTAAGTTTTGGATTTGTTGGCTTATTTCATCTGCATTTGATGGACAGTCAGAGGTCTCAAAAAAAATAAAATAAAGACATTCTCCACTTTGAAAAGTGGTGCCTGGCTAGGTGGCCCAGCTGTGGAAAAGACTATGGTGCAGCAGCCTTGAATGTATTTACATGCCAAGGATTGCAGGCAGAACAGGGTCCTTAAAATGCCCAAACTTGTAGGAAAAAGTTCTACAAGCACTTGTGTTCAACTAGGAGATGAAGGCTAGGCCTTATTAATTCTGATGTCCCAGAACTGCCCTTTTAGCACTGTCCTGTATGTGTAGCTTCAACTATAGTAAGTACGCTACTCTTGCTGTGTGACCATGTGAACTTGGAGACTCGAAAGATGTGGCTTGTTTGAGGAAGAAGGCTCAAGTTTTCACCCTAACTCTTAATCATCCTGCTTTTGTTTCTTAGGATGCTGTGATTTAAGACAGATTGGAATRTTTCCTGTTGTCTCATGTAACATCCTTGTTTTCCTGTGATTAAACACCTTCTACTCAAGTTATTTCTTTTTTATCTAGTTGGCAGCTGTATCAAGCTTCTGTATATAAAGCAGAAGTTTCCAAGGTGATGCTTTTGAGTGGGGGTGAGCTGCTAGAAACCAGTGATCATGTCTACATCATTGTCCACAAAACTGCATGTAATTAGGCAGTTGCAGAAGAATAAGCCTTTGTGATACACATGCTGGAGAGAGTGAGGAAGAGATTTCAGCAACCAATTGCAGCTAATCTTGGCAGCCTCAGTACAGTGCAAAACATTCTTTGTGGTTGGCTTAAGCTGGAAGAAGTTAGTTTAATTTTAAGCACAGAGCAATAGCACAAAGCCTAGACACACTGGCTTATCCCTGGAGTACAGTCCTGAGTGTTATGTGTAAACTGCTGTGAAATGACTTAGTATTTCATATCCACTAGGTTCTTTGTGATACTTGAATATCCGTGTTTTCCCTGCCTATAACAGAGCTTTGTAATCAGAGCAGGGCTTATACAAACCTGCACAACAAAAGTGAATGTGCTCATTTCCATATGMGGGTTAGGTGCAGCAACAGTATTCCCTGCTGTTAGGTGCTTGTCAAGCAGAAAATGTATTCTTGTGTTTAACCTTAAGAACTTCCTTATCTCACGAATCTTCCAATATGATTGCAAGTTGGCAAGCCTGGTGGCTTTTCTYCTGTGCAGTACAAACTGAGTGAAAAATGAACCACTATCTAGTCATATATTTTATGTAAAGACTAAGTATGTAAATACACATACTGTCTATAATAGTGTAGGKTTAGCTGGGATGGGGTCTGTGGTATATGATCCTTACGATTGTCACATCCCATTGAAATTAAATTATTGCCTCAGACTCAGCTGTCACCTTCTTGGGTGTTTCGAGGTTTTGTTTTGTTGTTTGTTTTTTGTTTGTTTTTTCCTTTAATCCAACGTATTTCACAGGCTTCTGGGAAGAACCTGAATCTGAATGATGAAAGCCAGCATGGTCTGCTCATGCAGCTTCTTAAGCTCACCCATAATTGTCTGAACTTTGATTTCATTGGCACATCAACAGATGAGTCCTCAGATGATCTCTGCACAGTGCAGATCCCAACCAGCTGGAGATCAGGTAATGCTCCTGGAGAAAGAGGACTAATCTGTAGCATACCAGCTGAAAATATGGGTGATTTGCAAGGGCCCTCTCTGCACCTAACAAACTTCTGCATATGGTGCCAGATGCAAAATCCGGCCTTTCTTTAGCATAATTACAAATGCAGTCCAACTTGTTGCGTTGGCCATCATGAGTTATACAAACACTCCTCTGTCCTGGGTCTTATACCTGCCAATTCAAGATACAGCAAAGTGTGTATACATTWAAAAAAAAAAAAAGTAAATAACAAACAACTCAGTGCATGCTGTTGACATCTTTCTATTTTTCTTCAGTCACTCTGCAGGTAGTTTCACAGGTTGTTTTCTTAAAATATTATCCTGGAATTTTAGCTTAGTACCAACAGTTTTACTTCCTTTCTGGGAAAGGCAATTGTGTCAAAACCTGGAAGTCCTTGTTGTTAACAGGACAAGTATGCGTGCTGTTCCTGATTTGGACAGATAAGCATTAAATCTATGGAACGTATTAAATAGACATGTCAGTAAATTGCTGCCTTCTGTTTCAGCTTTCTTGGATTCCTCAACCCTTCAGTTGTTTTTTGATCTTTATCATTCCATCCCTCCTTCGTTTTCTCCTCTGGTAAGTTTAGTGTTTGTTTTCCTTACAGAATTGGCTAACAATGTTTTTTGTAGGATTGATCAGGGAGACTTCAATGGTTAGAATGTGGTAGAATGATTTCAGGCAGTTACACAGATTTTGRTGGCTCTGCCTTATGATGTATAGACAAAGAGGAGGCTGGTCCAGTTGTGCTAGTGCTGAGAAATTTGATGGCATCTAGCAGGTTTTGGAATGGATATAAGAGCAACTTGTAGGTTGGAAGTTCACCCTACTACTTTGTGTAGCATAGAATCTGCTAAATCTGCAAGCATATCCTTGATGGATGCTGCTGATGTTATTTTCCACTGTACAGCTAATGTACTTGATCCTAAAACCATACTACAAGTAGGTAGCAAGTCTGGGAGTGCAATTAAGGAATTAGAATGYTCCTTCCACACTTTAAAACTAGGCCATGTCCCAGATGCATGAAATTGCCAATAGCACAGCTGAACTAGAAGTTGGATTATTTCTTTCTTGGAAAAAGAAAAAAAAAAAAACCCTACCAGTCATTTATCTGTCTAATGAATATTTTYCATAATTAATGCTACAATGAAAACTTGCCCTTTGGCTAGGGAGGGAAGGGTCCTTCAGAAGTATTTTTACCACTGAGACTCTCAGCACTGTTCATTATGTTGCAGGGTTACTTAGCTAGTTCTGAATTTAGAAATCTATAGAATATAGAACTATACTGAATTTAGAATCTCAGAGACTAACAGTATGAGGCTTTTTGTTACTGAACAGAAATATGAGGCAATTAAACCTGTAATTGTCCTGAGTCTTTGATTGTTAAATGTAAGAGCCAGCAAGAATGAGAAGTTTAACAGCTGAGGAGGTAGTAGTTATACTGGTCAGAGGGAATGGGGATTTGCCTCCAGATAAGGTGCTAGTTATAACCGACTTGCTTCTGCTGTTCATAACCCCATTCAGCAGCTTGCTATTAGTGCTGCTGCATTCTTGCAATTTATACTTGATTTAAATTTGAGGTTTGGGTTGAGAATGATTTAACACTTTTCTCGCCAATCTTCTATCTTCTGTATTACTTTTCCAAGTCTATGTTAGGCATACCAGCTTTCCTTCCCTCTGCTAGTGTATTGTCAGTCTTATGCTTTCTATGTCCTCCATCTGAAGAAATGTCACTATTTTGGGGGATGCATAGCAGAGTTTAGAACACATCTTTGACTGTCAGACTGGAAATGTTCTTTTGGGTAATATGTTCCTTTATCTCTGCTGTAATTTGTTTCTACTAATTTTTTATAGAATGCTAGAATTACAAAGGTGATGGCTGTAATTTCAAGTCCATCTTTTGAAAAAAAAATCAGCTGACGTGCAGCTTGCAAAGAAGTCTCAAACTTAACTGATTCCTTCTGCATCATGAGAAGGAAACCTGTGTTACTCATTCTATTATTCTAAGTCCTCTCTTTCTGTTTGTTCTTTTTGCCCATTTTAGGTTTTATCCTGTTTAGTGCAGATAGCTTCTGTACGCAGGTCCCTCTTTAACAATGCAGAAAGAGCAAAGTTCCTATCTCATCTCGTTGATGGAGTAAAACGAATACTGGAAAACCCACAGGTGAGTATTTCAGATGCAGTCAGTGAAATTTTTTCTGCTTCCTCTCTACATCAAGTATCTTAATAGAAAATAATTTGTACTATATTTGTCCCAGTCTGTATTCCTTAGCATTTCCATTTCATACCAGCTGTCTCTTTTTAAAGAAAAGGTAAAGAAGCTGAAGAAAGGTAAGAGTAATGAAAATGTTTAGTCTGGTAAAGGGATTTTAAAGAATTAGTGGCAGCAATAACTTGATGACAAGTCAATTTTAAATGTTGGTGTAAAAGAGTATAGTGTTCCACCCAAGGTAAAGGTTTGAAGGATGTACAATTTAGGGATGATGGAAGAACAGTGGGATAGATGATAGTTTCACCCAGGCAGATAGGATGACACACTAGATTCCTTTTATCCCTTYTTGGTACGACTGTAGCCATCCCAAACTCAGTTGAAGAAGGGGTTGTGCCACATGCCTTGCTGTGACTTGTGGCACTGGGCAGAAGGATGCAGTATGTTATTGCTCTTCCTCTTTCATTCCCTAAACTCTTACCATAAATCTTTGCCTCTTCCTGCTGCTAGGTAGTGGTACATAGTGCTGTTTCTCAATTCTGCTGTTCTTTATTTTCTTCCTAGAGTTTGTCAGACCCAAACAACTACCATGAGTTCTGCCGATTGCTGGCTCGATTGAAAAGCAACTACCAGCTGGGAGAACTAGTGAAGGTGGAGAACTATCCAGAGGTTATCCGACTCATTGCCAACTTCACAGTGACCAGCCTGCAGGTGGGAACTGGTTTTGCTTACCCTTGATTTGTTGTTATTTTTTCTTTTCCCCTTCTCTCTCCTGGGCTTCTCTTGAAACAAAATTGTCACCCCCTTGTTCTTTGCTCCTTACTTTGCTATAATTGTGCTGTGCTGTGAAGATGCCCACTACTGGGAAAAAAAAAAAAAAGCCTGTAAGCTATATGAAAGAATCCTGTAGTGTACAATTGATCATACTGTGATTTCCTACTGAATGGAACAGGAGCAGCAGGTGGGGAAAGGCAGAGTTGCTATGCCTCTAGAGTCTTTTCATGTCCTAGCAGGGAAAAAAAAAAAAAAAAAAAACTTGTTAAATAAGGCTTATTTTTAGAATTATGTGTCACTTCACTATTAAAATACAGTTGCAGAGATTGCTACTGATAGGAATATCATGCCATATTCCCACTGAGTTTTCTACTGGTATAYACCTTGTAACTACACCTCCACACAGAATACAATTTAAAAAAATGTAGAACTTGCATAAAAAATTTGACAAAGTATTTATTTGGAAAATAGCTTTGAACTGTACATTTATTTGGGGAGCTGTCTGCAGCATGCTGCAGCTGAGCAGTGATTTTTGAACCRAAGGCTTTGGCTCAGCTACATATCATTGGAACTTATTTTGGGATATCTTTCAGTTTTTACTGAATGCCAATAACTCCGTCAGAACTTAAATGTTATATGAAATTCATTGTTTAAATCAGCAACTGTATCATTAAAGCTTCRAGTTGTTGTTGTTTCTAGTGCTATGTGAAACAAGATAACGTGGACAAAGTAATGAAGATCATAATTTACAGTTTTCCTCTCCTTTTCTTACTTGGTAGCATTGGGAGTTTGCACCAAACAGCGTTCACTATCTGTTAAGCTTATGGCAGCGGCTGGCTGCATCGGTGCCCTATGTTAAAGCCACAGAGCCTCACATGCTAGAAACATACACACCAGAAGTCACAAAAGCTTACATCACATCCAGGCTGGAATCTGTGCACATCATATTGAGGTAAGAAAAGCAGAGAGAGAGCAGTACTTCTGCTKCAGGCACCAGAACCCAGTGCAGAAGTCTCTGCTGTGTTTTTTTTGTTCTGAATTTTCCTGTAAAAATGGACTCTGACTGTGAGAAGTTYTATGAGTCACCGAAGTCTTTTTAAAGGAGGCTTATCTAAACTGTATGTTCTCTTACACAAAGTAAAGCATGATTTTTTTTTAAGTTGAATTTTCTGAAGCAAAGGTGCTTATGTTGTCACTATCTGCAGTATTCTCTCTTCCCTGATTTTTTTGTTTGTTTGTTCAGTGGAATTCATCTTATCTAGCTTTATATGTCTGCAGTGTATTGTTAATGCTCTGTATTAACATCATAGCAGAGAGGTATAAGTACACAAGGTGCGATTCACTTTGCTTTTAGTTATCTGCCTCAGAACGGCACAAACTATGTCCAGAAGTACCTTACTCTTTTTCTTCTAACTGTAACAGCTGTCTAACTGAACTTGGGTGGTATAAATTCCACTTTGTGTTTGTATATATTTGATGGAAACAAATGGTTGAGTACAGAAAAATAAGCTATGAACGTCCCTCTGAGGGGGATGCAGGTTGGCTTATTTCTTTTCAGGTATCTGACAGCACATGGGAGGAACTTCAGATTTAATCAGTTCTGGAATTCACAATGCAACTTAATAGTGAGATTAGTGTGTTTAGAGGAAAAGGAAACTAAAATATGAAAGATGGAGTTTTTTATCAAAGACAGTCAGAAAAAGGCCTTGTTCTTGGCACTACCTGTTCTGTTCAAAGACCTTGATAAACATGAAGATGTAAGAAGAGCTTACTCATCCCAGGTCCTGATAACCTTTCCATTTGGGCCATTGGTGTTCTTCACAWTTATGGCCACAGCAACAGTAATGATCAGCCTATTATGTCAGTCTGTGTAGCTCTCCATCATGACAAATACTGGAGGGAGAGACTTTAGTTGTTGGAATTGCTATATGACTGAGAAAAAACATCTGCTATCTAGTAGAAGTGTTACAATTTAAGCTATTTCTGCATTTTAAATCCCTTTCTTATCTCCTTTCTCACTGTATAGGGATGGCTTGGAGGATCCACTGGATGATACTGGCCTTGTGCAACAACAGCTAGATCAGCTATCCACTATTGGCCGGTGCGAGTATGAGAAGACCTGTGCTCTGCTTGTGCAGCTCTTTGACCAGTCAGCCCAGTCCTACCAGGAGCTGCTGCAGAGTGCCACCGCCAGCCCTATGGATGTTGCTGTGCAAGAAGGTGAGCCTGTCTGGAGATCTGTGGCCTGCTAGCTTGCATTAGGTTGTCTGCTCTCAAAAGTACCGTTCCAGAAGCCTACCTTCCTGGTGAAATCCATGTAAGGGGGAGGCAGATTTTGCAAGCATTCTTTCGGAGAGATGCCTGTATGGTGTGAAATATTTATGGCTGTGGCAGTCATTCTGAATGCACGCAGCAGTGCTGGCTGAAGATGCAGTCACTGTCCTGCAACACACTCCACCCCCCAGGCTTTCATAGAGAAGTTATGTGAGCGTTCCCTCGTCAGTACTGCTACCCCATCTGTCTAAGGCAGGGTTAGCGTGGTCGTTTGAACCTCCCCACTGGCTGTATGGCTTTATTTTGGAAGAATAAATGCTGCCTGCTGACATCTACATGTGTTTAGATATACAGAATGTAGTTTTGCAAGAAAGTGGCTTCCTACRTTGGAATAACTTTTAAATAATGAAAATCTTCGAGGCGGGCCCGATGTTCTTTTCGTTGTAGTAATGCCATGCCTTTTCTCCACTGACTGGAGAATTTGAGTAAATTTAGTATAGTTGGGCACTAATGCAGGAAAATATTCTTTTTTGAATCCTGTTTTTGCCAAAATAAAATGYGAGTCTCCTCCGCTTCCTCTGCGTAATGTGTGATGTGCTTGGTTCTGATGTCCTCTGTTGATTTCAGGGCGCCTGACGTGGCTCGTCTATATTATCGGGGCAGTGATTGGTGGTAGGGTCTCGTTCGCCAGCACGGATGAGCAGGATGCRATGGATGGCGAGTTGGTTTGTCGGTAGGGATGCTGACTTTTCTAGCTGCATCATACTTGATGTCAACACAAGAATCACTATCATGAAGCTGCCACCATGTTCTTCCCCTCTTTTCCACACTGAAAACCACAGTGTGGCATTGGCCGTTCTGGCTAAAGCCAGTCAGCAAGCTTCTGCTGTGACTTGGCTAAACTGGGAAGTCTGGGTTGTGAATGAGAGGGGAAGAGCACATAAGAAGGGAATTTATATCGTGCTTAAATGTATGCATTGGCATAGAGCTAAAATGCATGATGATTCTGTGCTGGGGCTGGGGAGTCTTYTTCCTAGTTACTAACTCAAAATGTGTTTTGACCATAAATACGCTGTGAATGTTGTAGTTCTGCAGCTATATACTGTCTTCTAACACCTGGTGGATATTCAAAATTGTAAATTCTCTCCACTGCAAGCTGGGTGGGTGGTGGGTGGGGAAGTATGTCACTTACTATTCACTAACAACCTTGAGTTGCACCAAATGTCTTGTGGACAAAAACCCAATTGCCCCATTCTGTAAGCTAGGATAGAAAGAGGAGCTAAATYTGCTAACATATGGAAGTTGGCCTGTTGATGAGCCATTATTAATAGGTAACATCGAGCATTAGCTTCCCCTGTAACTGGTAGTTATTGAAGGGGAAAGAATGAAACCTCATGTTATATTTCAGCTACCCTCAGCACCAGCAAGACATTCATACAAGTTTGTTTATGTTTTATTTTCTCCTTTCACACTCTGTTTTGTGGGACTTCCCAAAATTGCTTCTTTTGCCCCTCATTCTGTTGCATGTATATTACAGGGAAATCCTTCCACCCCTTCCTTTCCAGAGAGGTCTGCTTATTAACCCTGTGCATGGACCCTAGCACAYTTCTACAGTGCTCATAATAAAAGCCAGTCTCAGGTGGGAGTGTCATTCAGAGAGCTTGACCTTTTGAGTGGAACAGGTAGTGGTTTCTCTAGTGTGTTTCAGCACATGCTGGACCAGACACTGGGTAAGTGCTGTAAAGCACCTGAAATTCACCTCTGCAGTAAGTTAAAACCAAGGCCTTGTATGCCTTTTATGAGCGATACGGAAGCCGTATAGCGGTCTTGCACAGAAGGAAAGTATACCTTAGAATTCATTATTAGTTTTGTCAGTTTTTGATCCAAAACAGCACCTGCAAAAATTAAGAAAATATTCTATTATATGCAGCTTGGAAACAATACKGTGTGCTAGGAATTCCTTGTCGTCACAGGTCCAGCAGCATCTAAGGTTGTTTTTTTCCACACCTCTCTCCAGGGTGCTACAATTGATGAACCTTACAGACTCTCGTCTGGCTCAGGCTGGGAATGAGAAATTGGAGCTTGCAATGCTTAGCTTTTTTGAGCAATTCCGGAAGATCTATATTGGAGATCAGGTGCAGAAGTCTTCCAAGGTAATTCCTTTTACTATGTATCTTTAGGCCATGCCAAATGCAATAATAGCCTTGCTTTTTTAAAATGAAAACAAGTGGAAAATAGCAGAAGTGTTTGAGACCTGTCTGTTCTGTTTTCTAAATGCATGTCCCRTGTTCTAATATTGCAAACTATAATCTGGTCTTGAAATAACGTATTCCATATGTCTGGGGAAGGAGCCAGTGACTGTGGCAGTAGCCTAGAACTTGAGACCTGGTTCAGTTTTGTTATCTTACCAGGTTCTGAGTGTGACTTCGAATGAGTCCCTTAAGCCAATGCAAAAGCATTGATTTGCTGGATGCATGCACCCATGAGGAGCTGAGCCGTAGCATTTGTGTTTTGCTTTCCCAGCTYTGAAGTGAGGATAAATAACCGTTCTCTTGATCACAAGGCAGTTGTAAATATGCTGGACTCTGAATGCCTCGGTGTGTACTTAGAGATACAAAATACTAAGAAAAAGGATATAAASAACAGAAATATCCTTATTCTAGAAATCAGTTCTCTTTGCTTCCAGTGACTTGTGACTTTCATTCCCCACCCCAGAGACTTTGGAGCAGGGGTATGACAAAGGACTAAATTGTTCCAGACAAACTCACTAAGATACCCTGTGTAACTGCAGGAGGAGGAATACAGTTGTGATGTCCCTTTTCCCAAGGAAATGCATCCAGCTTCTGTGTACAGCGTTTGAAGCTGCTATGACTAGTGGTTAAAAGAAGAGGTAGTGGTGATTAGGACAAGTATTGATGTGGATCAGATCATGAGCATCTCTGTGCGTTGTCTGTGTGGTTTGAGAAAACCCACGTTATATGGCCTTCCAAGCATGTCTGCCACAAGGGTGAGCAAGTGAAAAACAATAATCCATGACTGCTTGAAGTTGATGTTTAGAAGCCGTGATGAACAAGAAATTGTTTGTGGTTGTTGCCTTGAGCATTGCTTGTTTTGTCGGCAGCTTTTAGATTGGTGATGTTTTGTCTCTCTAGCTGTACCGTCGTCTCTCGGAGGTCTTGGGGTTGAATGATGAGACCATGGTCCTGAGTGTCTTCATAGGAAAAATGTAAGTGTTCTTGCTTGCAGCCATCAGAGTTTCCAGGGTTCGTTTGAAGGTATAACTGGGACTACTGGAATATGAGGCAGTGTTGTTCAGTCTAAAACTAGTAACATCTGGCTACTTGAGAGAATTATCAGCTGTGATCAGGGGCTTAAGTCATGCATGGTATCCAGGATTGATTTAACTGCTGTGGACTCTAGGCTGGGCCATGGAGATACAAAAATACACCCTGCACCAGGATAATGGATTCTCTTTTTTCCAGTGCCTGCTTAGTAAAACCAAAGTCAGAGTGGGGACAGCTTCAAGTATTCATGCCCTATCACTTGACTACTGCCAATCACCAGCCACGAAAGCTCTACGGGGAGGGGACTACTCTTTCAAAATTTTTTGGTTTTTGTTGTTTTTCCAAATAGCAGTATTAGTACCAGAATAGCACAAGTCCTTTTTAAAAAATTCCTACACTCTGGTAGATCCCCTGTTCAACTTGCTGCTTAGCAGCTTTCCTCTGGACCGAACCTGTCGACTGAGTTCTGTCTTGTCTTTGGAAGCCTCCATTAGCATTTTAAACTGCTTTAGCAGCTCTAAGGCTGAAGCCCAGTGCCATGCGCCTGGAAAAACAAAGCCACTAGCCTCAACTTCTTTAGCATCACCCCATCTTCATGTGCATGGTGCCTTGCCTACCCAAGTGCACTTGAGCTGCACATCCACAGGGGGTGAAATGGCTCTCCTGGAAGAAGCAAGGGCTACTAGAATTCTGCAGCTGACAGTGGATGGTGCAGGTGCAGAATTGCATACGTCTGCATGTAGTCACTGCCGCAGAATTCTCTTACCCTTGCTGCAGAAATCAGCCCTGGAGTGCCACAGAATTCCAAGGGCCTGGGTATGGGCCAGTGTAGCTTGGGACCCAAGTAGTGAAGATTATCTGAAGGATAATTTTTCTAGTCAACCAAATGTAAGTACAGTAATTTTATACCAATATTTTGTGGCTTGTGATGTCTGTGATTCTGGAGGGTGGAACTGATGATGTTGGGTGGCAATTTTACCCGGAAAAAGTCCGCCATGCAGCAAAGGAGAAACCTTACAAACCCCTCTGATCCATCCTTGTTGTCCTCTCCCCTAGCATCACGAACCTGAAGTACTGGGGTCGATGTGAACCTATCACTTCCAAGACTCTGCAGCTGCTCAATGACCTCTCCATTGGATATCCTTTTCAGAAGAGCTGTGAGTGTACAGAGCACTTAAGCTTCAGGATGGGGAAAAAGTGACCCAGATGCTCAGTTGGAACAGGAGCACTCTGCATATAACATTCCAAAAGCATTTAATCTTTCAGGTAGTGAGAAGAGCAGAATGTAAGTGCTTGGTCAGCTTTTTCATCTAGTTGTTGAATTACTTGATGACTGTAGTTTCATAAGCTTTCTAGTGTGGATTATAGCTGCTTTGTAGCTTACTGTTCAAAGTCTTAATTTGTGTGCAATCACAGTTTATCTTACAGTCTTCTACTTGTTCTTTGTGCCAAAGTAAATAGACTGTAGATCTCTGCAGTAGAGAAGAATGCAGTATAGTAAGAATTGTTCTTGAAACAAGTGGAGGAGAAGCTAGAAAGTTTTAAATAAGACATAAATTCCCTTCCAGCTTTGCTCTGGAGGGGGCTTTGCAAGTACATGTGTTTTTTTTGTTGACTCTGCTGCTTCCTTAACRCCCCCTTTACATACAGTAGTGTTAGAAAACTGGTGAAACTGAGCGCTGTACAGTTTATGCTGAACAATCACACGGTAAGTCCRTTTATCTTCTACTTGTCTCACAGCAAACTCCTACGTGTGCCTTTGTGCAGCTGAAAAAAATCCCCAGACTTTAGCACCTGGACACACTTTTGAAGTTTATCTGTTTCCCAGATGTTTCCATCATAAGATGAGCATCTAGGAAAAGTTATCTTTATTCCTTTTCTCTATGTTCAAAGCCCGCCCTTCAATTTTGTTGGGTTATAATTAGGTGATACCTTTCATCCCAGAGGAGTTAATGTGGGGATCTCTGCACTGAAAAACAACCATTTTCAGGGTGAAATGCAGGAGATGGCTGGTACTGCTGCACATGCAGTCAGAAATCAGTGAGCACCTTTTCTGAAATTTAAAACAAAAGTGTTCGAATGCTCCAAATTTTATTCTGAACACTGCTCAACTGGAGAAAGTGTCACTGCTGCAATGGTCAGAATAGCAGCCTTGTTTCTCAGTCATTACCAGTATTCCTTGTGCAGAACCGGGGTGTTGACTTGAAAGCAAGAATATTAGAATGAGCAACTGAAAATGAGCAGCGGAGAGCATCAGATTACTGACTTGCCTTTGTGAACATTTGGTAATTTGATGCTCTGATGCTGTAGCGATAGGACTCCTGAAACCATGTCCAGGAGGTTTGGATTGGCTCATTGAATGAGGCATTGTATTCCTTGATCTAGCTGTTTTTTTTTTTTTTTTTTTGGGGGGGTGGGGTGCAGGTAGTCACATGTGCTATGCTTGGTCCAGAAACTGCATTTAGATTCCATTGTACAGTGCTGCAGTCCGTGGAGGATATAGGCAAAGTAACTGTGAATCTGCAGAGGGCTGATTTTCAGCAACTTTAACCCCCTGAGAGTTCCCTGAGAATGAGAGGCAGGATGCTTCTCTGTTCTGGAGGCAAAGAAAGACTTTCCTGTTCATCTTGTTCCGTGTAATTCTCAGATAAGTGATAGGACAGGTATCTTTGCCAGTACACGGGACATACTCCCATGTTACTACCTTAGTTCAGGGTTTGCGAGCCTGTGGACCAGACATGTTGCCCTCTGGTGGCCTACTCTTTGAGATCATTCATGTGAAGTGCTTAGCAGCACTTCAGTTCTTATTCTTGAAGAGGCAAAGAATTAGAGGATTCGACTCGACCTCTAATACAGGAGCCCATTCAGGCTGTTGGTTTGCTTTTAACCCCACTGTTTTCTTCTGTTCGCAGAGTGAGCACTTTTCCTTCCTGGGTATTAACAATCAGTCCAACCTGACTGACATGAGATGTCGGACTACTTTCTATACTGCACTTGGGCGTCTTCTCATGGTGGATTTAGGTATTACAGTCTTCTCCTGGGAACTAAAGTGGTGATAGTGTGGTTGGGATGCTAGGCTCTGCAGGATGCTGAGTACTGCTATTAAGGAAGTTACAGGACCAGGAAAGGACATGGGAACGGGAAAAGTCAAATGGGATAAGAAAAAAGAAAGGAAAGAAGCTAAAGAGTGGCTTTGTTGCTGTGTGCAGGTAGTCCACACATGCGTGGGAGAAAGACCAGGGCTTAGTTTTCCCTTCATAATACACTGAATTCTTTCCTGAGACAGCAGGGTTTGTTCTAAGCTTTTCTAAAGCGARTTAGAGATGAACAGTGACAGCACCTCTGCCTGGAAACATGGTGTCTTTAGCTCTGTGGGTGACCACTGTCTGAAACTCTAAAGATATACTTTGAGGCAGATACGCAGAGTGTAGGAGTGTGCAGTCTATTTCCTCTTCGTTTCTCTTTTCTTTCAGGGGAAGATGAGGATCAATATGAGCAGTTCATGCTTCCCCTTACAGCTGCTTTTGAGACTGTGGCACAGATGTTCAGTACAAATACTTTCAATGAACAAGAGGCAAAAGTAAGTTGGGCAGAACTTTACATGTTATCTGTGCTTTCCTTACTCTTATCCCAGAGACTTAGACTTTTCAAGTTCAGTCAGACAGGAGAGAGCAAATAAATCCTGACAAGAAGAAGCATTCTTGCCTCTGAGACAGTAATTACCAGAATGGGTGGTGTTTTCCTCCCAACATGTGGGGAAGAGGTGATACCCCTGAACTCCTTGGGTTTTGGATGTAGTGTATAATTTAAGCAGTGAGAGTAATCTGCCAGCTTTCCCCCTGCTGGGAATGAAATACCCCAGTACTGTCATTGCACTGGCTCAACTTAAGGAAGGCTTCTGGCACTGACTGAAGAGGAAGAACTGACTAACTTGACTGGCAGCCACCACAGAAACATTATGTTACTGTTGGGATGGGAAGAAGACTAGCAGCCCTAGGCTAGAGGAGCCAAGGGAGACATCTTTGTGTTTTAACATTTAATGCCTTTTCTTTTGCAATACAGAGAACGTTGGTTGGTTTGGTGAGAGACTTGAGGGGAATAGCCTTTGCCTTCAATGCCAAGACCAGCTTCATGATGCTGTTTGAATGGATGTATCCTTCTGTTGCCCTACAACTTAAGCTACCCTGCCACTTAGAGGGGAAATTCTAGCTGGCTGTATTTAAGTGCCATATTCTCACAGCTGAATACTAAATGAGGTTTCATTTCACTTTTATAGTACCTGGTGTCGTGTCTGGAAGCTCTAAAATAGCTTTGGTTTGCTCTGGCTGCGCAGCAACCTAAAGATTTGGCCTGTAAATCCCAAAGGCTTTTAATGGGATATATGCATCTTGGCAACAATGAAAGTTTTTCTCCAACTTGCTGACAGCAGTAGGTGTATTTGACCTCTTGATGAGACTATAGCTGCTCAAAAAGCCTGGGATCTGTGTGCTTGAGGGTCTCCTTTGGCTGGTAAAGGTTACTTGTTTGCAGCTATGACAGACCTTTGTATGTCTGCCCTTTGTCCAAAACCATTTTGGTTCTGATTTGCCATAGTATAAGRAGCACTTATGCAATTCCCTCAGTGGACTTGGGATGCTTCTCTGATAAAGCAGACCCCAGCTAGCAGCATCAGCTGTGTTTAGCCTTAGGTAAGCTGCTTAGGAAGACTGGGAGGCAGTGTACAAGCTATGCCTTTTCGTAGAAGTTACTGRCCCTTTTTTCTTCATGTAAACAAAGTTCCTTAGTTTTTACCTTGCAGCTATCCATCGTACATGCCAATCCTGCAGCGGGCAATTGAACTCTGGTACCATGACCCAGCCTGCACTACACCTGTCCTCAAACTGATGGCTGAGTTGGTACATAACAGGTATGACCCTCCAGTGTCTGCWTACTGGCAGGGGTTTGTCTGTCTGTTGCTTCCACAGTTTGGGTGTTGGAGCCCAGTTGTGGTTTTTGTACTTGAATCTATCAATACTTTACAGGGTGCCAGGAAGTGTGTGTGTGGGGGGAATGGGTGATGTTTCAAAAGAGAAGAAAATTACAAATACCAGTTGTGTGTCACAACTCAGTCAGATCCAGAGACAAGATCAGTAAGCACGCTGGATTTCTGGAGTATTTATTTGTAAGGCCAGCATCATAAGACAGAGGTAACTTGTATTTTTAAAGTCTGTTTAAAATGAGCATTGTTCAGTCAGCATCAAGATGCCTGCTTTTGCTTTAAACCATTCACTCTGCTGGAAGAGGTATCTCTGATGCTATTCAGATAATTCAGAAGCTGCCTAGTCTGGCAATGGAAGTTTGCCAAGATGTGGCTCTGGCATACAGCCAGCTGAACACAACCCTATAGGAAGGGACCAGTGTTACAGCAAGTAAAAAGAACAGAGGGTTCAGACACAGTTGCTTTAGAGTTCTTGAGAATCCATACTGTTAGACTGTTTACCACAACCAAATGGCATCTTTGCAATAGGATGAACCTTACTGGGACTTGTCCTCTTACTGATTTCAGAAATGAACTGGAAAACTCTCTGCACTTCAATTTAAGATCTGTTCACTGTGGCAGGGAAAAAATGCCAAGATCTGGATTTGTGGTTGTGTTATGAATAGGAGCTAGTCAGCCTGCCCCACAGCGCTCTCTTCCAAGATGTTCACTGTGTTTGTGTACAGTAGCCTAGTGACTATTGCCAGGACAGGGTTTCCAGACTCAGACTTGTAATATTCCTAAAGTCTGTGAAATACAGGCCCTTTCTTCTGAAACAGCAAAGCTTGTCTGTCCCTAAATGGCTGTGTCCTGTCTTGCTTTGGTAATGAACAACAGAATACTACCAGGCTGGGGCATTCTGTTGAACTCTTCCGAATAGATTTCAGAGGAGGGTGTCCCGGTACTTAGCAGCACATGGAGGTGCTACAATATTGTCTCTGTTTTCGTTCTGATATGTATGAGCTCATATTTATTTCCTGTTTTTCCGTTAGATCCCAACGGCTGCAGTTCGATGTGTCCTCACCAAATGGCATCCTGCTTTTCCGAGAAACAAGTAAAATGATAACTACTTACGGTGAGTATCCAGCAGGTGGGGTCTAGGCAGCCTCARTCTGCCCTTGACTCCTCCACTTGCTTGGAGAGGGAGAGCTGGGACACTTGCCAGATCAGAAAATAAGCCCAGGGTGTGGGAGGCAGTACCAAATCACTTGCTAAATGCATGCCCTGATACAGGAAGAAGCTTCAGGTTGAAGTACTGGGTAGGCAGGCAAGCAGAGGGGTAGGGTATTTGCTGTGCAAATACAGAAGAAAAATGACAGCAATGAAAAGGAAGACCAGCTGTGCCCCTTGTGAGTATGCAAGGTGTAAAGGGGAACTTGTAAAGCTGATGCAGAGCAGTTCTATCCTCGTGCTCTCTTGTTTCTACAGTAAAATTGCATGCAGCTGTGTTATCCCTGGCTCCTAGTAGAACCATGCTGTTAACATGTAATAGGTTTCTTAACCTTTGGCTGGGAAGTAAATCTCCACTGTTTGTGACCAACTTCTCAGTTGTTCCTTACAGCTCTGCTCCCTCCTGTACACTGAGGGAGAAAGTATCTGGATGCAGTTGTTGAAATACTGAGTCTGCTTCTGTGCTCATGCAGGAAATCGTATCCTAACACTTGGGGAGGTCCCAAAGGATCAAGTCTATGCCTTGAAACTCAAGGGGATTTCCATCTGCTTCTCTATGCTGAAGGCCGCACTGAGTGGGAGCTATGTCAACTTTGGGGTCTTCCGTCTGTATGGGGATGATGCACTGGACAATGCCTTGCAAACTTTTATCAAGCTTCTGCTTTCCATCCCTCACAGTGACCTTCTGGTAAGCTGACACCTGCGATTAGCAGTATAAACACATGGCTAGGAAAGGCAGGGTGGAAGACTATACAGTAATCACAGAGAACCTAGAGAACAGCCACTTCCTCAAACCCCAACTAGGCACAGGCCAGCAGGAAGTTATAGCTCCTGGAACGTGCAGCAGCAAGTCCTGTGTGAAGGCTGTAACGTCATCACCCAAGGGCCCACTGGGCAACCCCACTGCTCATCTCTCCAGCAGGGTATGCTCCAAGTCTCAGCAGAGCAATTACACAAATAATTGTTTCTCTACCTGAAAAATACTTCCTACAAGCGAAGGATTGTTCTTCCCTGTACTGCCTGTGGGCAAAGATCTCAATATGTCAGCAGTTAGAACAACCTGTTTGCTGAAGACATCCACCTACAGAGTCTTGCTCCTATCCAGGCGTCAAATACAGTAATCCATTTTGCATAAGAGCTTTGAGACCCTGTTGGCACAATCTTGCCTGGCAAAATACTGGRGAGAGGGAACAACATACCCTTCTGAGTCTCTTACTCATCTTATTACTATAGCAAAATCTGAAAGAAGCTATCTGATTGCATTCAGCACGTTCTYGATCTGATGTAGCAGTGGCCAAACTGTGGCTCTTGAAAATGCAGTTCAAATGCAGCTCTTACAGTCGGACCCCTTTGCAGGATGACCRGCAGTCATCCTTGTCTGGGGGCCTGAGGGATCTGTGTCACTGACTCCAGAAGAATCGGCAGTACAGGCTGATGAACCCAGCGCTATGCACAAGGATTTCGGGTGATTTGRCACTCTGCAATGGACACCTGGAGAGCCATTCCTATCACTTTATCTCTAGCACTGGTGTTAGTAGTCAGCTAACACTTCCATTAGAAGTGAGCGAAGCAGTGGAGAAACACTGATAAACTGTGTGATATAACAGTGTTGGGAGCCTGCTGGACCATTATTGTTGGAGCCTGTTCGGACAGTAGTTTGAGGTGGGGGGGAACATACTGGCTCATAAGTTACCCTATGAGGGAGGTTTGTTCTCATTCCAGGAGATTCAGTAAGCAATTTTGAGATGACTAACGAATGGGTTGGGTATATCCCACTGTAGAAAGTCTGACTGATGGTTCCAGAGTAACCCAGAGGCCTTAAGTCTTTCTCTCTTTCTCTCTCTGCAGGATTATCCCAAACTCAGCCAGTCATACTATTCCTTGCTGGAAGTTCTTACCCAGGACCACATGAACTTTATAGCCAGTCTGGAGCCTCATGTAATCATGTATATTCTCTCTTCCATTTCAGAAGGCCTCACTGCACTAGGTAACTATTTCTGTTCTCTGTTGGGCTCTTAGAGCTCTGATTTGAAAGTGAGGAGAGAATCTTAAATACTATGAATTCAAAGCAACCAAAGTAATAGAGAAAAGCATCAGGTTCCGGCTATGGAGTTGTGGACTGTTGTCCTGCCTGTGGGTAATCAACCTTGGGTAAATAATGTATTTCTTTTTCCAATACTAATAACAGGGCTTGTGGAAAAGGGTGGAATGGGTTGTTGAGTTAGTTAAGAGTCACATTGTTTCAGCTTTAACAGAGGTGAGACATTAGAGATAAYGAACATGTCGGTGACTTTGTCACTGACTGGTCTAGGTTAGATGGCTCTAACTTGCTAAGTCCCTGAATGGAACCAGATGAATGGTGATGCTTTCCTGGGAGTCAGCCCAGGTGTGTCTGAGCAAGAGAAATGCTGGCAGCATTCCAATATTTCCTTCTCTCCTGTTCTTGCAGACACAATGGTTTGCACAGGCTGCTGCTCCTGTCTGGACCACATTGTCACCTATCTCTTCAAGCAGCTGTCTCGCAGCACCAAGAAGAGGACCACACCTCTGACCCAGGAGAGCGACCGGTTCTTGCACATTATGCAGCAGCACCCAGAGATGATTCAGCAGGTAAAGAGTGATGGTGTAGGGCCTCGTTGTGGCATGGCATGGTAAATTGCCTGATAAGCTGTGAGTTCTCCTAGCATGACAAAATATGGGGGGATGCATAATATCTGCTCTACAGTTCTGGGCTTTTCCTGAGGGAAAAGGATTTTCTGGCTAGTACCACCATCTCTCCTATGCTTTCAGTGTGTGATAGATCTGATCTGAAAATGCGCTTCAGTGCAATGGTTTTCCCTGTGCAAGAAACACCATTTTTGCATTTCAGAAGTGAAAGGAAGTAGCAAAAAACAAGATTTTTTTTTAAGAAGAAAAGTAGTATAGTCTGTACTAGCAATTTGTAGAAATGGAGCCAGGAAGTGTRCCTTCTGCCAGTGAGCACGTGATCCTCTTCTGCTTTAAGACAGGATTTGTTTGAAGCCCTGGAGCAATTCAGTGGTACATGYGCACTCACAGCGGACTAGAAACCATGGGGTCTCTGTGCTTAACAAGGCTGTGGTTAGACTTCAGCATACAGCAAAAATCTCTGCTGTGACTCTTGTGTTGGGACCACGTGACAGTAAGGTTTGCTGCCTGTTAGAGCTTGCACTACCTTGGCACTGTTCATGTCTGGATTCAGAATGGCCTCTGCAGGGTGAATTTGATAATCAAGTTTTACATGCTGATAGCACATCTGCCATCTGTCTCCTGCCTCTATCCACAACGCTTTTGAGATGCATAGAGCTTGCTGGGATTTGTTTCCTCTGTTGGTCTTGAGCATATGTGATGGCAGAAGATCAATGAGGTGAAGACATGTTTTTCTTGCTTAGATGAGTCTTAGCATATATCTACATGTACTGTGTTGTTTAGGTATCTTTTTGTAGCATTTCTTAATTACAGACGATTYTGCTTGCAGAGGTCTTGGGTTTGGCACTCCAGAGGGCTCAGCACTGCGATCTGGACATCCATACTTCATAGCAAAACACTTTTGTGCATGTCCCTCACCTGACCTGCTGCSTTTGAACAGCGTGCAGTGCATTTCTTAGTGTTATCCAGCTTCACTCACTGGTACTAGTCGAGGTGTCAGCATGACTTCTGAGTGAAAGCAGGAAATACTGTTCTGTCCTTCCACCTAGGTAGATCAAAAGCAGGCTCTTTGGGGAGCTAGACATAGCATCTTCTGGGGACAAAAGAGAAACTGCATTTCCAGACCAGCTGGCTTAGACCTCAGTTTTATTCCTGCTATTACACCCTAACAAGGCTGCTAAGGGCKTGTAGACACCACTAGTGTGGAATAGAGCAGCTTCCCAGGGCACAAGAACATATGCYTGTGCGCGGTTTGTACAGTTAAGCTCTTGCTGTTACTTAAATGAAGATTAGACGGTCTTCCCCTGGCTGCCTTGGGGCAGGATAGGGTGTGAAATAAATATTGTAACAGCTTTCAGCACCTGCTATGTGTGCCTTTCACTGAAGAGTTCTCTGCTAACCAGTGTTCACTGTTCTCTGCTAAGCAGGTGCTCCTTTTGTCCCATGATGCTGGGAGCACTGTAGCATTGAGGATCCAATAGGAGATAATATCAGAAGCATTAAACAAGCACGAGCTGCCCTTAGTATGTACATGCTTGGCTTTTAATCTCGGCATCTGAGTGTCTTTGTCACTGGTGGTCTTTCTAGCCCGCCTAGTGTAAAGTACGGTACAGAGGCCAATCAGCCTTCAGGTGGGGGTCGTCATGGCAGCATGAGTGTGCCTGTTTCACCCCTTGCGTGTAATGCAAGGATGCTTTCTTCTCCTGTGGGAAGGAAACTGGAGGTGTATGCTCACTCTTGTGTGCACACAGTGCCATGGCAAGGGGAGAGCTGGATTTGAAGGGCTGGTTAAGCCTCAATCTCCCTTTTCCAGATGCTGTCAACAGTGCTGAATATCATCATCTTTGAGGACTGCAGGAACCAGTGGTCAATGTCTCGGCCTCTGCTTGGCTTGATACTGCTTAATGAAAAGGTAAAGATTCCAACCTCCCATCCCAACTGGAGAAGCTTTCTGGGTGGAGCCTTCAGGCTGAACTAAGCAGTACTGTGGCAAAGCAGGAAGTTGGAAAGTCAGGACAGACTGTCAAGACAGAAGGGTATCTGGCCCTTCCCTGCAGCAGTCCTGGCACTGATGAATCCTATTAAAGTCTCATTTATAAGAGCACTAGAAATCATGTGAAGAGGTGTAGCGTGTTCCCTCCCTTTCTAAAGAGGATGTATTATGCCCTGTTCCAAAGCTAAGTCGGCTATTGCTCTGAAAATTAACTCATTCTTCTCTTGTCTCCCCCAGTATTTCTCTGACTTGAGGAACAGTATAGTGAACAGCCAGCCTCCAGAGAAACAGCAGGCAATGCACTTGTGCTTTGAGAACCTCATGGAAGGCATTGAACGCAACCTCCTAACCAAGAACAGGGACAGGTCAGTATGGAAGCCACTGGGCCAAAGACCTGTTTGTGGGACTGAGACCTGCCTGGGTCCTGAGGTGTTCTGAGCCTATAGGTTTATGTGGAAGTACAACCTAGAGAACGCAGTGTACAATGGTCCTTGTGGCAGCCTCATGGATAACAAAWCATTCAAGGCATGGGCAACCCTCTGCTCTAACATGCACTGCTCTGCATTTTCCTTAGGTTTACACAAAACCTGTCAGCGTTCAGGCGAGAGGTAAATGATTCCATGAAGAACTCCACCTACGGTGTGAACAGCAATGACATGATGAGCTGACGTCTCCCAACTCCACCTGTACAGAGCAGCATCTCTTTGGCCTGGCCCAGAGGGGTTACCATTTCCGATGGAAAGAAAAGAGAGCGTTTCTAATCCCTGCTCTTCCCTAGGGCTGGATTGCGGCGCTCGCTTTGACCGTACTCCACGTCCTGAGGGAGGAGGGAACAGGAGGGGTTAAGCTCACCAGGGCAGGGTGCTTCTGTTTCCGTGGGAGGGGGTGGAAGGGCATAAGCCAGGTGCAAGAATCCAGCGTCTCCCTACCAGAATGTCTGCGTGGAACGCCAGCGCTCTGCTGCAGCCTGCCTTGTATAAACATGTACATTTTTTCATAACATTTTGAACAAGGTTTATATTGACTCAATTTAAAAAAAAAAGTGTGATTGAAATTTTTACAGAGTCCTGGTGCACCAGTGCTGGCGTGAGGGTTGTGTATGCGAGTGAGGAAAGTGTGTCCTGCAGRCCTGAAGCTTTACTGGGCAAGGGGTGGGTGTGTGAAAGTGCAGAGATATATTTAGTGACAAGTGTAGAGAGAAGCAAAAACAAAAACAAAAAAAACAAACATTGTAAAATTCCAAATGTATATTTTTTCTTATTAAGCCCCTTGAAATCACAATTTCCTGTTACCGTCTTGCCCTTGTTATTAGGAACTCTAAGCCATGCTGCGTGATCTCTCATTCGTGCTTGCTCGTGGGTGTCTCTCCTATCCCCCCAGTGTAACAGTAGGCGCTGTCCCCCTTGTCAATTTGCTTCTAGTAGGGCCCTCGCCTCCCTCCCTCTGGGTGACCTGTTGAACTGACATGTTGCGTGGGTGCCAGCTTCCCCCTCCGTCCCAGCAGTGCTGCAGTAGRCACTCTCCTGACTGAACCTTGTACTTGTTTCCTAGTTGCTGTAAAGCTGGAAGCATGTGTGGAATAACCAGGCTGGGGGTGAGCTTGCCCTGGTCTTGTGAGCTTGCCCACCACAGAGCTAGTGCAGTTGGCCCTTAGGGCAGGGCATGCGTACTTGGACAGAACCAGGAGCGCAGGACCGCTGCAATGAATTAGCCACCTTGGAGGGTTCTTAATAACAAGGTTTGCCTAGCATGAAGTATTTAACAACCCCTTTAAAATGATTCCATTTTTTTCTAAGTCACCATAATAAATGTTTTGGATATAAAATTTACTTACAGAGAAAAGCTGATGGGGGAGGGAAACCTGTTTGCCTTGTACTTTTCCCACTATTGTTGCTGCTAGTCGTGTGCATTCTCTTGCTCAGCTCTACCCCAGACACTCGGTCCTTAGGGTTTCAGTTTTTCTTCCCAGACACCACCTATTCTTAATTTTATTTTATTTTCTTTTTTCTTTTTTTTTTTT